>NC_141607.1:50801073-50959406 GCF_047967505.1 Dipteris shenzhenensis | reverse complement strand
TATTTTCCTAGCTTGCGTATTTGTGCTGTACATTTTTGCCAAAGTATCCCATGCCTCCTTTGGCATACTTGCATCCTGAATATGCACAATCATAGAATCCGAAATATTGATAGAAAGCCAGTACATAACTTTTTTGGCTCTCTCATGCCATCCTTTAAATGCCTGCATTTCCTGTTGATTGCGAACATTAGGAAGAACTGGTTCTTCTTCATTTCCTATAATGAACTCCCAATAGCCTTTTCCCATAAGGAAATTCATCATTCAAAACTTCCATGCTTGGAAGTTGTTCTTGTCAAGCTTTTCAGTGACAATCTGTGAAAGAGAATCAGACGCCATTGTAAAACACTACAAAATATTCTGTCACTGCAAAAAACACAGCTTTTGCCTCACACGGGCAAATCTGCAAAACTGACGAAAGTGGTATTTGACCACACAGTCACTTCCTAGTGACGATTTTGCATCAACAGGCAATAAGGATGATTATGTAACTCCCAGTATCTCTGCGCACAGGCATACGATGCAATTTTCTGCGGCAACTTTTCACCAACCTGTAGAGCAGTGGTCACATAGCAAAAATAGGGCCTTTTTCTGAGTGCCTGTGAAGAACTTCCACCTCCAAAACGGGCCCCGAAACGGTCTCGAATCAGAAAAATAAAGTCACCAAGGACTTTGCCCCATCCCGCAGCATATACTACCCTCTCGCCACACCGCGAAGGGCATCTCAATCTGAGACAGTGCACTCTTGCACTTTCGACTGTGCTACCTGCAGAGATTTGCTCCCAAACTCGAAAAAGGAAAGCAACATTGGTCCTCTTACTAGGACACTGCGAACTTGGTTTGCGTTCTTGAGCTCCTTACCATGAACAAGGCTCTGATACCATGTGAAGATAGTTGGAGAGAAGGAAGGAGTCTCACTTGTAGCTTTCTCACATACAAAATGGTGGAATACACATAAAGGTGGAGGCTGAAAACAGTTTTCCTCTTCTTAGTTGTGAAAGCCAAAAGAACTCTAGCACAAAGAAATAGAAGAACCCTATATGTGGGTCTCAAACCAAACTCAGCTAACTAAGGTGGCATACTAACTGAGCCACGAACTAGAGTAGATAACAATAGATGTCATCCAGCTATTATTCATGGGTGGTGTACCAATCACATCTGCAGCTAACAAGTCGGTGACATAAATGCACAACGGTCACCCTGGCATATCACGAGTGGAGCTCGATATCTCAACACTAGACACATCATAGCACTTGATGTGCATTTACAACACACACAAACACACATGTGACTCCCCTAGATGCACACATGCACCATAGAGCAAGCCCTTGATCATACTTATCCCAACATACCCTTCCTCAAGGGTTTGCCTCTTGCAGTGTCAAGGATACATCTAGTCTCATAGTTTCTCATGCCATCGCATGGTGGTCAAAAGGATAAATCTATGGCTAGGATCTCATGCTAGCAAGGGTTCCCAAGGGTGTGAGGTTCATAGAAATGGGATAGACAAAACACATATCATATGGTCTACATCATATGGTGACCAAAGGTGATTTACAAAAGACATAACATATGATATTCTTTTTGGAGTACTACTCCAGGCAGAGAACCTCAAAATTTGACCAAGTGATGATAAACAAAAAGTCAAAAGACAAAGTGCTTAAAAAGCATACTCTTTATTTTCAAAGTTTGATTCTTCATTTGCTGATGGAGTTCTTCCTTCAGCCAGATTTGCTTTGTTGTTGAAGTAGTCCTTCTTCACAAGAAATGCTTGATTCTCTTTGTTGTTCTTCATGGAATAACACATTCCCTTTTCCAATTGTAGGTAAAGGAACTTAATGAGCAAGATATATTTAAAGCATTTTCCTTGTTATTCAAATCAAGAGATACAACACAAAACACCATGAGACATACACCTATTTTGTAATAAAATAGAACATCATGGATGCATTCACCATTATAGCACAAACAAGAGATGCAACAACGTTGTGAAAATGCACACCTAAAATTTCCACAAATATCAAGACTAGAGTACTACCTAGGTGTTATCATCACTCTGCAAAAATAAAAATTTGCTCATAATTATGATGCAATCCCATAACAAGGAATAGCCCTCGTAAGCCATGATTTGCTACTCAATTCTTGATACATTGTCATCTTGCAACAATAAGAAATCATTCATCTCCAGCCTTAGTGACAAGCCTATGCTCCCTTTTGTGAAACCCTACTCACATGCTCAAGAATTGTTGTGAGCCATGTTTCTTTTCACTTTTGGTATTGCCTTCTTAAAGGCTTCTACCATGGGCTCCGTGAGCCAAGTATTGAGCACAAATTGCCTTGTGCTCTAGCAAAAATTTATCTTGGCATTCCCAGGGGTAGTCACTCTATAAGGTAGTGATGCACTCGATAGTGTGATAGATGGGGTTAATATCGATGCCATAGATCTACATCAAACTAAGCTTGACATGGTCACTAGGCTTGAAGGGGGAGGAGAAGATAGGGCCACCAAGGAGGGTGAGGTAAAAGTTTATGGAGTTAGAGTGATGGAGGAGGAGGTGGGAAGCAAAAAAGAGGCCAGCCATGCCAACACTAATGATGAGGGGGGAGGGGGGGGGGGGGGGGGTAGCAAGGCCCATGGGGGGAGAAGGAGGAGGAGGAGAAGGCTATGAAGATGGAGGGGGGGAGATTCTTGGGGTGACTAAGCTCAAGGGTGTTATTGAAATTCTTGCTCAAGTATGTGGATGGTGGTTATTTGGGTAAGATGGAGCTTTACTACTTGGTAAAATAGTTGATCCTTGGTCAGGTATTTGGGTGGTGATCATTTTCTGGAGATGGAGAATTGAATATTTAATAAAGTTGAAAGGCTTATTTATGAATAAGATTTTGTGGGGGTGTGGTTGATAGGTTGAGCAATGTATATGCATGTGTATCTTTGTGTGTTTGCTCACACATAAATAACCACATTCACACACTCACACATGCCTAGGAGAGAGAGAGAGAGAGAGAGAGAGAGAGAGAGAGAGAGAGCTTTGAAACTCTAATGTTTAGGATTTCATGTGATTTTTTAAGGGTATTGCAAAGTGTTTTCGATCCCAATGATTGATGCATGGGTTTAGGTTCTAAGTATTAGGATGGGATGCAAATGGTCTACTTTGAATTTAATTTTCATTATTTTTAGGTCTACTTTTAATTTAATTTTCATTTCTTAGGTAACCAAGCAACTCTTTCAACATGGCAATAATTAATTGATCATAGGTTTCCTCAATTGTATTAATCTATGGATATATTAGCAACAATTAAAAATTATTATGACCATTGGATGCATAAATGATTAGAATATGGACATTGGATTAGATTTGTTTAATAGCTTAAGTGTTAATTGGCCATAACCTTCATTAAATGCTTTATTATGAAATAATCTATTGATACTATTCCTTAATTATACAAGAAACTATTTCAATAGAGCAAGAACTAACTGATCATAGCTTTCCGCAAATGGACCATCATGGAATATTATATTCATACATTAATAATGGAGAATTGTTATGAGCATTGGATGCTTAAATGATTAGACTCTAACCATTGGATTATATTTTTTCAATATAGAAAATTCAAATCATGAATTCCATACAATGATTCACAACAAGGAAAAGGGATCATAGGCACGTTTTCAGACGTGTTTTTTGATTTAAATTAAAAAGTGACGGGTGCGTCTATTAGCACATCCACATACCCACATCTAAAGATGTGTCTATATAACAACGGCATGCACTTATAAATGTCCTAATAGATGCACTTATAGAAACTCTGCAAAAAAAATTTAAAAATGTGGGATGCGCTTGTAGACGCACTAAAAGACATGCTTATAGATGCTCTGCAAAAAAAAACAAAAAAAAAAGAATGTTGTGTGGTTGTAGGAATCCCATCTCTACAGTGTGATGGAATTCCTACAGCCACAACATTTTAATTTGCACAATTCTATGCACATCTATAGCTATTGGTAATTTTTTATATATAATTAAATGAGTTAAGGGATGAAGTACTAGAATTTGAAGTTATATACAAGCCAACGATTACAATTCTGAAGAAAACATTACAACTCCAAAACATTTTACATCACAAATTTCATGGATAAAACATTGCACAAGGAAATTGAATGTCCAAAAAATAACAGAAGTGTATATCAATTCATGGCCCAAAAAGTGTTTTATATACATATAGCATGAAGCCAAGCCACCTGTTTGCACAAGGAAATTGAATGCCAAAAAAATAACAAGAGTGTATATTAATTCATGGCTCAAAAAGTGTTTGTATATACATATAGCACTAATCCAAGCCACCTATGGCTTCAAGTACAAAAAAAAATACTAGCTAGCTAGCACTATTTCTATGACTAATCAGAGGCATCCTCATCACCTATGGCTTCAAGTACAAAAAAGAATTCTAGCTAGCTAGCACTACTTCTATGACTAATCGGAGGCATCCTCATCATCGCTCATGTCACTGCTCCCACCACCCTTGGAGCCTTCTTTGTCGACTTCTTCCTCCTTAATACCCTCGCCTTCTTCATCCTCAATGCCCCCAAGAGCCTGTAAACAAGGGACAACATGTATCAATGTATGAAAAATCAAAACAAATTTACAACATTGACATTTTTTAAGTACTTTTAAATACCTACATGGGCGTTCCAGTAGCCGTCTATACTACTCGTCAAAAATCAACATTATCTCCAAGTAGATCGTCTGCCATGTCCACAATGATTGGTTGTCTTAGCATAAGTAGGGCATCTGCCCACGATATCAAGCTGTAAGATGACACAATTTGCAGAGGGGTTAGAACAAAGGAGAAACCTCCTAATAAACCACATAAACACAATATAATTTGAGATCAATACTTACAAATTGGGCCTCCCATGATGCAATACCCCTTTCTCCAAATGCTAGCTTCAGGGCTTTCTCCCACTTGTGCTTATGAGTGGTGTGTGGCCGGCCCCTTGGTGGTTGTCCTCCCTCTTTCCTAGAAATCTTGGCAAATTCCTACCTCTTTAGCAAAGACCTCTTATTGTCAAGGATAGTGGTAATCTTTGTCTTTGGCCATGTGTTAGTGAACTCAAGGTGTTCTCGATTGGGATACCTCCTATGTAAACTCTTAATGGTATCCAAAACCAAAATTTTTTTCTACTCTTTGAATTTCGTAAAGCAATCTCTATAGATCTTATGAACTACATAGAGCATGAAGGACATGACTTCCTTCCCCCATGAATCCTACAAGGTGCCACTCGTCTAAGTGATATCATAGTATATTGTACCATCACCCTCTCGCGCATCTGCATCTGAATCATCCCCTCTACCAAAGCAATGTGCCATGCATCTTGTGTGGCCAGTCTCCCTGCTACTATGCTTGCTACTATTTCGTGATGAGATACTGCGATGGGCACTCGCCTCTGGAGAAGGGGCTCTCGACTAATGGGAGTAGGTGTGTGGCTATGTGATTTGTAAGGGGCTCTTGACTGCATGGGAGTAGGCTAGCGGCTCTATGATCTAGAAGGGGCTCTTGAATGCATGGGATAGGCATGCAGCTCTACCTTCTGCTAGGTTTTCTCGACTCTACAGGGGTGACCATAGGTGGTGTGGGTGCGGGGTGGTTTGGATTCTGTACTCTCAACTCTTGCGGGGTGTTTTGAGTTGTAGGTATATAACTCGTGTAAAGTGAGAGGGTGCCCCAAAATGTTATATAATTGCTACAAGAATGCATCTCGAGGTTCAGGTGAACATTTTGAAGAGCTTCTTGGTCACAGGACGCGAGCTGCAAATACACAAACACAAAGGCATATACACAAGTAATGAGTAGAGCATTCAGACTACGAGTAATAAGGGAAAGAAGAAGAGAAAAAAGAAGAGAAAAGAGGAGAGAATAAGAGTAATAATAGAAAGAAGAAGAACAGAAAAGAATAGAAGAGGAGAAGGAAGAAAATAAAGAAAGAGACGAGAAGAAGAAGAGATAAAATAAGAGAAGAAGAGAAGAGAAGAGAAGAAGATTAGAAGAGAAGAGAAGAAGATAAGAAGAGCATAGAAGAAAAGAGAAGAAATAAAGAAGAGAAGAAAAAAAGGGAGGAATAGAATAAGGGGAAGAAGATTATACATTCCCTTATTTCCATCATGATGCACATTTATCAGCCTACAGTAAAATTTTAAACTCTCCTTCGTGTTTATAAATGCATTTAAATGCACATCTATTATATAGTGTAGACGTGCAATTAAACGCATGTATAACTACAATTTTAGACGTGTGACTAACCGCGCCCATAATTTCATTAACTATATTAGCGCTTATAGATGCACCTACTATTTTTCACATTTATCAAGCATTGTGTTGTGATTATGGCCTCTGGTGCCAACAATCCAAGAATCCCATTAGATCCTATAGTTGAAGTTTCTTTTGTCTTTGAAAAATTTAAATGTAAGGACATATTCATTCTATTGCATTATCATGAGAAATTCTTTTTAGATTGCACATGTCTCATTAAAAGTAGTCTAAGGCAGGTTTCAGTAGACTAAAATGAGGCACAAAGAGCTTCTATAATGATACTAGATAAGGTTGTAGGACATATTTATAGAGTTTAAAATTTAATTGAGAGAGAGAGAGAGAGAGTGATAGTGAGAGAGAGTGACAGTGAGAGAGAGTGACACACAGAGAGAGAGAGAGAGAGAGAGAGAGAGAGAGAGAGAGATTATTATGTAAGTGCATATATTTATCCATGATATGGTCAGTTCTTTAAATTTTATGGCAAACGCTTTATTTTAAAGTCTAGATTTCAATGGCAAAATGGAAAATGCTATTTCATTTAGGTTTTAGGATTTTAATGCAGGATTGCAACCTGCATATTGATATAGGATTGCTAGTTTAGCAATTTGAGTGGAATGCACATGTAAGGATTTCCTAATTTCCATATAATTTCATTACAAATGCTAAATTCTTTTTAATTTATTTTAATTCTATAAAATTCTTTACATTATCTTCCTTTAACTATAGATTTCAATTGCCAATTCTTTTCCATTTAATGTTGTATTTTCATTCATAATTGCAAGCATATAACTTGAAATAACTATTTTCCCCATCCATATAAACTAGAGTTAAAGTCTAACTTGAAAGAACGTATACTTATTCACAGATAAATATAAATATCTCATCCCCAAGAACATATATTTAGTCATAGTACTGTGTACATCCATCATAGATTAATATACATTGTAAAGAGTTCAAAATCATGCCCCTACATACACCAACACCATGTACAATGCTATCGATCGTTGGGCTTTACAAAGTGGACGTATACCTCTTGTTGGAAAGTAGTCCACTAACTAATAAATATGAAACTTATGGCCACAAAGTAAAGCATAGTAGCTAGTGATGAGATGTCAAATAGATGCTAGCATATAGGGCACAAACAATTATCTAGACTATCGGAGGGAAGTGCTTGCATGGCATATGGTTGTGCAGATGAGTGCCGATAAGTATCTAGCACACCTCCACGTTTGCATCTCTGATCAATGTTCCATATGTGTTGTGTGTCTCTTGTTGCAACCGTGTGTTTAGGTCCTTGAGACTCTTCAGTTGGGCATGTAGAGCAACAATTGGCATTCTACAGCTTTGTCTTGGGCTGTGGTCTTTTGATTTCCAAGTGTTGAACTTGCTCAAACTGGGCTACATTCTCTTCATGCAGTTATTCCACTTGTTGCTCCAATTTCCCCTCCAATGCCTTGGAGATTGTGACTATGTGATCATCACTTCAATACAACCATGTGTACACTTGTCCTTGTAAGATGAGAAGTCCACCTAGATTCCTTTGATGAACTACTACACGTATAAGAATTTGACAAAGTACATTGCCACTTCATTATGGTGTGGTGTCTTCCCATATACCTTGATATAGATTTTCTTGGAATTTTGTCGAATTTGCTCGTCTCATCAATTTGTGATCTTCCATCTAAGATGTTGGTCTAGTGCTTGGGTTGGGGTGCCTCCACCTTCCTCCATTTTTCTCCTACCTGAGCTGTCAAAGGCTTCACCTTCATCGGCCCCTAAGGTCTAGGTTCCCAAAAACTCTTGTTTTGAGATTTTTTTATTTACTTCCTTCCATTGTATGCCTAAAAAACCAGTGCATATGTTGTTGGTTACTAGTTTTTGTATGTGATAATTAGTGATAAAAGAACTATGAATTGATACATCTAATATTAGAAGTGTGCAAAAATTGTAATATTAAACATACTCTAGGCTGAGCATATGTGGATGTGCATGCAATAGTGTCAGGCACATGCTCAGGCATTGCACTCGCAACCTTGCTGTGTAGTATATCAAACTATAAGCATTTGTTATGTCAACTGTAATACCGTGACATCGGTATAACGGGGAAACCATGAGGGCTTGACAATACTTGCCTGTGTGGCTAATGAGGGCTAGGGTCTAGGGGGAAATCCTAGGCCTAGGCAATTAATGGAAGGGTGCATTAGTTGAACCTAAAGAGGGGTTTAATGGTAAGCTCCACTTGGACACATGGCACCATGAGGGTTGGCCACTTGGGAGTTATTGGGCTATATGGGAGGATCTAGATGGGAAGCTGGCTAGAAGGGGGTTTGAGAGAGAAAACCCACGTACTATTTTTGTGAGCTAGCATATAGCTGAAGGTCTAGACCGTGGCTGGGTGGAAAAACGTTGCTGAAGCCCTCGAGGTTGGAGGTGTCGTATCATTGGTATTAGAGCCATCACAAAAAGTAAAGGGAGCTCTTACAATCGGAGACGTAGATGCACAATTTCTATGAACTTGGCCTTCCCGAGGGTAGAGACTACAGTAAGATTTTTTGCGCCTTCTCGTAGCACTATTGTTGTGCTCTCAAAGCCGTGCTTCTCTAGATGCTCAGGCTCACTTATGCATTCCGGAGACTTGAGTCCATTATTCTAGACTGCTGCTGCACAATTTCAGAAGCTGCCTTGATTGTTCCTCAAACACCTTTATTACACACGGCTGAAGCTTCTCGAGAGTCTCTTTAATCTTATCGTATTGCAGCGGCACAACCTTTGAGTATTTTCAGAGTCGAAGCCCTTACATGCTGATGTTCGGCCATCCTTAGTTTTAGTCTCTTGATGTATTAGTCTATTTGGGAGTTGGTATCTCTTCCACAGTCCGCTCTTGGTGCTGTGTTTATTTTATATTCAATCCAGAGACTAAGACTGAGAGATCAAAAGTCTCCAACAATTCTATGATTCATGCATGCATCTAGTGCTACAGTAAAACCTTTGAAAGTCGTGCAACTCTTCTCTGTTGTTTTCCACCCTTTGAAAACCACGCAACTCTTCTCTATGTTAGGACCCTCAAAACACGTCATACAAAGGTTTAAAAACCTTTATTTAAAATAAAAAAAAAGAGGGCCACATCATTCAAGGTCTATCATAGCCTTTTCAACCTCCTCTATATCTCAAAAGAAAATCCCAATGCCCAGATCATTCCCTTAGCCTCATCAAAATTAAAGAAGATTGAAACGAGGATTTTGAGATCGAAGAAAGCACAAGAGGCCAGAGTCAAAAGAAGATTTGGGGGATCGAGTTCAAGGAAAGCAAAGGCGAGATCAATAATCAAAGAAAGCGAGATGACTTTCAAGACAAATCTAGCGCCTCGAACAAATACCAAGAAAGTGGGCATCATATTTTTCTCTTTGACATAAAGCGTTTCATTTTACATTTTCTGGAAAATATACATCTTTATAATGACCACTCCAGAAAGGGATGGTATGAGTAGAGAGGCCAAGGAAAGGGCTAGAAAGGGAAAAGCAAAAGTTGGAGAGGAAACACATGAGGAGATACAAACTAAAACACAAGAGGATAATGTGGAAATGGAGGATATTGATTACGGTGATTATGGAATTCCGTATGCAGAATTCACTAAACTTGAAACTCGAATGAAAAATATAGAATCACAGTTAGGGGTTATCAGTGAAACATTAAAAACCCTAGCTGAAGCTATAACTAAGATAGCCAATTCTCAATCGGTGTCTATTATTGAAAAATCACCGATTCCTCCTAATCAAGTTGAGAGGGCTGCCTCTCGACTTAGAGAAACATCAAATATTCTTAAGGACTTAAAACCTCCAATTTTCAATGAGGAAGAAAAGGAGCATAATAAAGATTCGATTAATACGTTCTTGCAAAAGTGGCAAGACTTCCACTGACTCAGGAATACACCTCCTAAAAATCAAGTCATGGAAGCAATTCTTTCCCATGGAAATAAAGCCTATAAATGGGGAATGAGCCTCAGGGAGAGTGATAGAATTCCTAGATATTGGATTGAGTTTGAACAAGCCTTCCTAAAAGATTTTTTATCGAAAAATGAATTAGAAAGAGCATGGGAAGCTTGGGACAATTGCACTTTGGGTAAAAACACTCTAGTCCAGTACATAGCAAACTATAGGGAGGCAGTCCTTAAGTTGAAGGGAATGGATGAATTCCAAAAGATAAGGGGTTTTGTGAGAGGTCTCAAAGACACTTATAAGGTTGAGGTGAAAAGAAATTCTCCTAAAACCTTTGAGGAAGCCATTAAGTATGCCCAAATATACGATGATACAATGGGGAAATTCAAAGTTGGAACTTCAGAGCAAACAGGTTTTGTTCCAAAGTTCAATAAATTTTCCAATTTGAAAAGGAAGGGGCATTTTAAGAAGGAGGTTCCGCAGGCACCACCTAAGAAACCTCAAACACAAAATTATCCTCTCTTGAAGAAAGAGGATTATGAAAGGGCCAGGCAAGAAAATCTTTGTTTCAAATGTTTGGGCAAAGACCATGTTGCTTGGAACTGCCCTAAAAATAAACCAGCGGGAGCTAAAGCCCCAAATAGACCTCCACAAAAACAAGTGCATGTGGTGCAAGTGTTGCCACTTAATGGTACTGAAAGGTACACTGGGGTAGAGGTCTATCATGAGGATAGCACCCACATGTGCTGTCTATCATCGGCAATGTGGCAGCCCACCTTTGGTCCTCATGATTTAATGAGGATGCATGGAAAAATTAAGGGGCAAAAAGTAAGAATAATGGTCGATGATAGTGCAACACATAATTTCTTAAACTACTCGTTAGTTAAGAAATTAAAATTGCCTGAGAGTCCTAGTGCCCATAAATATGTGGTCTCTTTGGTGAAGGGAAGTGATAAAAAAGATTGGGACACCATGATATATGGTGTAGAGGTGGATATTCAAGGCTATCAAGATGCCTTGGATTTCCAAATCATGCATCTCGACCAAACAAATGTAGTGCTTGGTCGAGAATGGCTGTATAGTCTTGGGCATAGCTTATAGAGGAGTTATCTTAATAACTCCATTATGTTTGAAAAAGAGGGTAAAGTCTTCTAGATTCAAGGAGAACATGATGTGCCTAACTCTCCTCTTATTTGTTCGATGGAATTGGAATGACTACTACACCAAGAAGAATGCGAGGTATATCTTTGTGGAGTTACCTTTATTGATGATTTTATGTCTTCTGCATCGGAAAGAAGTAATGTTGTTTTTTATAATGTTAAAAAGTATAAATCTTCTTTCAATGATTTAATGTTTGAATTTAAAGATTTTTTTCCATTTGATTTACCTGATGGTTTACCTCCTGAGAGAGAATTAGATCATAAAATAGATTTAATTCCTGGATCTACTCCTGTTTGTAAACCCCCATATAGACTTAGTCAAACGGAGGAACGTGAGGTCGAAAGACAGTTAACCGAATACCTTAGGAAGGGCCAAATCCAAACAAGTAGCTCACCTTGGTCTGCACCAGTTTTACTGGTAAAGAAAAAGGATGGTACTTTGTGTTTATGCATAGATTACTGAGCACTAAATAAAATCACCATAAAAAATAAGTATTCTATGCTTCGCATTGATGAGCTCTTTGATCAGTTGCAAGGGGAAAAATACTTTACTAAAATTGATTAAAAATCAGGATATCACCAAGTACGAATTAGGGAAGAGGATGTCACTAAGACATCATTTTGTACTAGGTATGGGCATTATCAATTTAAAGTAATGCCATTGGCCCATTTGGATTAACAAATGCTCCATCAAAGGGAAGCACCTTCATATGGGATGAACCTCAAAAAAGAAGTTTTGAAAAATTAAAGGTAGCTATAGTGGCAACTCTTGTCTTAAAAGTAGTGGATCTCAATGAACCATTCGTGGTTGAGACAAATGCTAGTGATTTTGCTGTTGGGACGGTACTTATACAAAAATATCGACCAGTGGCTTTTGAAAGCAAAAAGTTAGATTGTGCCCAATGGAATTACTCGGCATATGAGAAGGAACTATATGCTATAGTCTATGCTTTAAAGAAGTGGAGGCACTATTTATATGGTGCAAAATTTGAGATCATCTTTGATCAGGAGAGCATTAAATGGATTTGTAATCAACTAGAGCTAAAAGGTAGAAAAGCTAGATGGGCTGAGTTAATGCAAGAGTTTGATATAAAATTGACATATAAGAAAGGGAAGTTTAATGTGGAAGCAGACTCTCTTAGCCGAATGCCAATTGTTAATGGATTGAGTTTTGCTCAATTTCAAAATGATTTCCTAGAGTCCTTAAAGGGGAAATGTGAGTTCGATCCTCACTTCTATGAACTACGGAAAGCAATTAAAAATAGGGATCCAACAAATCAAGAGGCTTTCACTGAGGAGTCGCATGGAAATGGCGACACACCACAGGTTGGTGATAAAGGACTCAAGTGGAAAAAATATACTATTGAAGATGGCTACCTGCTCTATAAGGGTAGAGTATGTGTCCTGGAGGATAATGACATTAGGCACCAAATCCTTTTTGAATGTCATGATAGTCCGAGTGCTAGACACCCGGGAATTCAGAAGACATATGTGCTTCTAAAAAGATAATTCTTTTGGCCTAGAATAGGTAAGGACGTCCAAGATTATGTATTGAAGTGCCAAAAATGCCAGGTCAACAAGGCTGAATGCCTTAAGGTAGGAGGTCTCCTACACCCATTGGAGATTCCATCTGGCAAATGGGAAAGCATCTCCATGGATTTTATTATGGGATTGCCTAGGACACAGAGGGGACACAACTCTGTGTGGGTAATTGTGGATCGGTTGACCAAGATGGCTCATTTTATTCCTGTCAATGAAGATGTTAAGACTCTGGAATTAGCTAGGCTATTTGTGCAGCATATCTATAGACTATATGGGCTACCAGCCGGAATTGTTAGTGACCGGGATAGCAAATTTAATAGCCATTTTTGGAGGGTTGTGTTTAAGAGGTTGGAAACTTCATTGAATATGAGCACCGTGGATCATCCACAAAGTGATGGTCAAACTAAAATGGTCAATCAAATCATTGAGGATATGCTTCGAGCATATATAAGTAAACGGAAAACTAATTGGAAATAGTATTTGCCCATATTCGAATTTGCATATAACAATGCCAAACATTCAGCTATAGGTTTCAGTCCATTCATGATGATGTATGGATTTCAACCTAGAGCCCCAATGACAGTGGGACTCGAAAAAGAGAAGGTTCAAGCGGCCAAAGACTTTCTTGAGGATATGAATCAAATGCTTAAGTTAGCTAAAGACAGCATAAGAAGAGCTCAAGATAGAGCACGAAGTTATGCAAACCCCCACCGTAGAAACTTGGAGTTTGAAGTAAATGAGAAAGTCTACCTTAAGGTACCTGAATCTTCAGAGTCTCTAAAGATAGGTAAACGTCCGAAGTTGTCCCCTAGGTATTGTGGACCATTCACAATACTTAAGAGGATTGGAGAACTTGCTTACAAATTAGCCTTATCTGAGGAATGTAGAGTACATCTAGTTTTTCATGTAAGTAGACTAAAAAGAAAATTAGGAGATGATGATAATCTCATTGGAAATGAAGTCCTAGTTGAACTTATTGAACCGCATCTTTACCACATGAACCAGAAAAAATTTTAGATACACAAGAAAAAAGAACGCGATATACTATATCGAAAGAATGTCTGGTTAAGTGGGAAGATAGATCTAAAGAGAGTTCAACATGGGAAAGGGTAAGCAATTTTATTTTCGAGGACGTAAATAATTCTTAAGGGGGAGGGAATGTTATGTCAACTATAATACCGTGACATCGGTATAACGGGGAAACCATGAGGGCTTGACAATACTTGCCCATGTGGCTAATGAGGGCTAGGGTCTAGGGGAAAATCCTAGGCCTAGGCAATTAATGGAAGGGTGCATTAGTTGAACCTAAAGGGGGGTTTAATGGTAAGGTCCACTTGGACACATGGCACCATGAGGGTTGGCCACTTGGGAGGTATTGGGCTATGTGGGAGGATCTAGATGGGAAGCTGGCTAGAAGGGGGTTTGAGAGAGAAAACCCACGTACTATTTTTGTGAACTAGCATACAGCTGAATGTCTAGAAGCCCTCGAGGTTGGAGGTGTCGTATCAGCATTGTTGCTCGGCACATCAAGACTCATCTTCATCCTCCTCTTTGATCAATGAATGCTTGTCAGCTCTTCTAAAACCTTTTGGATCTCTAGGTAGGAGAAGATTTTCCTCTCCTTGGGACATTCTCATAGAAAACTATTGTAGCTAGAGTACAAAGTGCGGTTGCATGGGAGATGTACAACAGTATGCAAGCTCTGCATGCATCAAGTTTAACATTGTGAGGGTCCGATGTGTGCTTTAGGATGAAAGATCCAAATTTCACATGCAAGATGCATACTGTACATATCCCATACAAGATGCAAACCATTACATATGCTATGCAAAATAATAAAATTACTTTAATTTCAAAAAATGTAGATGTTGTAATATTTAATTACAATTAACAAAATACTTAATCAAAATGTATGTTGACAAAAACATGTAGGCATGTGGGAAAACGCGGAACAAAAAAAATTAATTTTTATTTTTGAATAAGAATTTCATTACAATAAATTGGCACATGGGGTCCCAAAAATATTACAAGACCAAGAAGGAGGCCTATGATGCAAGCTTTGTTGAGAGTTGTGGTGCCATGAGCACATATAGAGCAAAGGTATGAGCAAAGGGTAAGCTGCCACATGGCATGGAGGAGATATCCCACATGTGAGCAAGCAAATGGATGTAAGTACCCTCACCTATAAAAGGGAGGTTCATTTGAAGTAATTCAATCAAGCACTTTGCACTATCTCAAGATTCTCTTTATGAGTCCAAGTTAATCTATCTTGGAACCTAATTGACTTGAGATACATGTCATGAGCACTCTCTTCATCATGCTTGCACTTAGGTTGCATCCTCCTTAGATTAGTGTTGTATTAGGATGTTGTCTCAGTGACTAGGAGAGCTTGATCCCCCGATTTGTCATGGTATCAGAGCATAGGTTTAGCTTTCCTAGTTTAGCTCATTAGTAGTTCACTAGGATTGCTTCCATTCCTAGATTAGTTGTAGACATGCCTTAGGAGACCATGTCTTCTCTAGTCTTTACTTTTAGATTGAGAGTTCTCTTCTACCTAGACGAATTCCGTCATGCATTTCCAGTCATTGAGAGACTCTTCTTGTTAGGTATCTTGAGAGGATATATGTTTCTGAGAGAGATATAGGTCTTAGTCTTTGAGAGAATTGTGTTTGGAGAGCATCTCTCTGAGGGACTCTTCAAGGCTGTTGTAACCAAGAAAAAGCCAGAGAGATCAACTCTACGGTACCTAGCAACCTCTATTGCAGCACAGCCCAAAGCTCCCTCGACTTGGTTGGACTCCTCCAGCAACGCCAGCAAGCAATGCACTAGCCAACCGAGCTTCTACGCCTGTAGTGCCTCAAAGCCTTAGCCCAATGCTTCCTTGACGCTCCAGCAACGCTTCTGTGTATCCAACAACCGCCGCCAGCATCCTCGTCGTCCAGCAGCTCTACAGAGCCATAGCTTTTGTGCTCCCTCAACACCTACGGCTAGCTGCAGATCCGAAAGCTACGGACCCGAAAGATCCACAGAGCTCCAAAGCTCGACCAGCAGTGCTAGCAAAGGGCCTACCTACCCGTGACTCTGCAACAAGCTCCAACGCTCGGCTTCAAAGGCGGCTCTAGCCTCCCATGAAACAACGCCTTCTTCAAACAGCCATCTCCCCAACGAGCATCAAGCTTCATCGACATCTACGCAAGCTCTCAGCATGCAACAACGCTCAGAGCCACCTATTGCAACAAAGTGCCTCATCGCCAAGCTCTCCTTTGCTATCTAAGCCGTCACCAAGCTACTTCACGTCGCGCCATCGCTCGCAGCAGAGTTTGTTTCAAAGGTTTCCTTCAAGGTTGCCTTGGATTGACACGTGGCAAGATAGAAACTAACCATGGTTGAGTGTCTATAACCTTGGTTGAGTACATCTGGTTATGTTAACTCACTAGTCAAGTTTTTTCAATCTGGGTTAAGTTCAGGTTTAGCTAAGTGCCACCTAAGCACAGAGGCCCCTGCTGAGCACAGTATGGAATTCAACATGTGAATCCCTGTGCCACATCATCAAGGCCCCCTCTTCTTCACAAAAGCTTCAACAAGCCGTAACTTGAAATCCAGGAAGAATTTGCACACGCTCCAAAAAGGAAAAGTGATTGTCTTTTCAAGCTCTACGCACCTGTCAACTCAGATTTTCTGTATGCAATTAGACACTGCCAGATTTGAAAGTAACATCAAACTGGTAAGACCTTTGCAATGGCAATCCGCACTCCAACTGTTGAGAAGTTCACCGGGGATGGATTTCACACATGGTCTACACAAATGAGATATCTTCTGATGCACCAAAAGCTTTGGAAGATTGTAAAAGAAGATATACCCACTGCACAAAATGATGCTTGGAAGGAAAAAGATGAAGCAGCACTATCACTCATTGGATTGCACTTGGGTCCAAACATAATTCATCATATAGACTCTAAGGATCATGCCAAGGATGCATGGGATGAGTTGAACACAGTGTTTGGTGCAAAAGCCAAAAACCAAGAAATCCATCTTAAGATTGAATTCTATGGTATGCACATGGGCTTCAATGAATCCATGGCACAATTTGTCAACAAAATCAAAAGCATTATGACTCAACTAGAGGGCATAAATGCAAAAGTAGGAGAGAAAGATGCACTTGCAATTCTCCTTAAAAGCATGCCTGCAGAGTATAGTGCATTGACAACCACTTTGAAGAATTTGCCAGATCCAAAGTTTGAAGAATGTGTATCCTCTCTTCTCGAAAAAGAAAGAGAGTTGAAGGCATCGACATCAACATCGACATCAACACACAACAGCTATAATGAAGAACAAGCACTATTCAGTAAAACATCAGTGAAATGCTACCATTGCGGAAGGATGGGTCACTATCAAAGTGACTGCAGATTGAAGAACAAACCAAAGTGTCACCATTGCAAGAAGCTCGGACACAAGGAAGAAGATTGCAGATTGAAGAATCAACAAGTCAACTACGTGGAGTCATCATCAAGCCATGAGCCAAAAGGTGACATCAATGGAATGTATTGAAAAGCAAAAAACCTTGCCAACCTTGCCTATGTTTTGTAATCAAACCTGACCACCTGAGAGTAGCTATGAAAGCACCCAGAGGAGGTATTGACATGTAAAAGCCACACTTGACCACCTTAAGTAGCAATGCATGCACTAAGGGGAGGTGATGGATTTGTAACTCACATCTGACCACCTTGCAGTAGCCAAAGGATTATGGCACCAAGGGGAGGTGTTGAGAGTTGTGGTGCCATGCTCAGCACATATAGAGCAAAGGTATGAGCAAAGGGTAAGCTGCCACATGGCATGGAGGAGATATCCCACATGTGAGCAAGCAAATGGATGTAAGTACCCTCACCTATAAAAGGGAGGTTCATTTGAAGTAATTCAATCAAGCACTTTGCACTATCTCAAGATTCTCTTTATGAGTCCAAGTTAATCTATCTTGGAACCTAATTGACTTGAGATACATGTCATGAGCACTCTCTTCATCATGCTTGCACTTAGGTTGCATCCTCCTTAGATTAGTGTTGTATTAGGATGTTGTCTCAGTGACTAGGAGAGCTTGATCCCCCGATTTGTCAAGCTTGAGTGCAAGGCTCATCTCATCCTTATGACTCATAGTCAATTCTCCCTCGTCTCTTCAGGTGGCCTTCTCTTTTTGGCATTGCAATGCATCATTTGTTCATTTGCATGACGCTAAATGGCATTAATGACATGAGAAGGAAGAATTTTGTAATCCTCCTCTAGGTAACTCCAAGCATCTTTAAAAATTTGGATCATATCAATAGAGATCCATCCTAGTGCATATGTATGTACATGGCATATATACCTTCCTCTTAACACTACTTCCTGTAGCTCAAGTGCAAGCCATATTTTTCATTCATGCTCATCCTCTTTCATGCAAACTCTCAAAATCGCTTGGCAAGGTTGGCATCTGTCTCCAAAACTACTTCTTCAAATGCTTGAATGCCTTTTGACTCTTTGAGAAGTCCATGGCCATCCCGTAGTCTTTGATGCAACATCTAGACTTACAATAAAATCTAGCAAGATATTGCCCAGATGTAGGTATGTGTGTGAAGAGAGTGGGAGAGAGGTAAGGAGTCTCACTTGCAGTTTTCTCACATACACAATGGGGGAATACACACAAAGATGGAGGCTGAAAACAGTTATCCTCTTCTTGGTTGTGAAAGCCAAAAAACTCTCTCTCTTACAAAAAGAAATAGATGAACCCTATATGTGGGTCCCAAACCAAACTCAGCTAACCTAGGTGGCATACTAACTGAGACACTAACTAGAGTACATAAAGATAGCTGTCATCTAGCTATTATTCATGGGCGGTGTACCAACCGCATCTGCAACTAACAAGTCGGTGACATAGATGCACAACGGTCACCCTGGCATATCACGAGTGGAGCTCGATATCTCAACACTCCCCCTCGAGCTCAATCCCAATTCCTGCACACCAAGCAGGTCTCTGAACTTGCGCAGCTTCTTTGTGCCCAATGCCTTTGTGAATATGTCAGCAACCTGATCCTCTGTGCTGACATAAACTAGATCAATAAAACCTACTAGAACCTTCTCCTGCACATAGTGGTAATGCACCTCAATGTGCTTTGTTCTTGCATGATACACTGGGTTGTTTGCCAAGTCTATACTGCTCATGTTGTCACAATGAATGACAATTGGCCCATCTATAGACTGATGCACATCATAAAGCAGCTTATGAAACCAAGCTGCCTCACATGTAGCCATTGACGCACCCTTGCATTCAACCTCTGTGCTCGACAAGGCAACTATAGGCTGTTTCTTGCTGCTCCAAGTGACTGCAGCACTCCCAAAAGAAAACACATATCCACTAGTAGATCATCTATCAAAAATACTACTAGCCCACCAATCAGCATCAATGTATCCATGCAACTGTATCTGGACCCCAGTCTCATATAGTCCATACTGCAATGTGGACTTCACATACCTCAATATGCATAGCCACATCCAAATGTAGTTTCCTTGGAGCCTGCATAAACTAACTTACCAACCCAACAGCATAGCTCAAATCTGGCGTGGTAATAGTTATATAAATCAAACTTCCTACTATGCGTCTGTACATAGTAGGATCTTCCAGAAGCTCACCTACATCTGCACTCAACTTCACATTCTACTCCAAAGGAGCTAAAATAGGCTTACAGCCTGTCATCCCATATTTGGATAGCATGTCCAATCCATACTGGCTCTATAAGAGCCATATCCCACTTGTGGATCTAATCACCTCAATGCCCAAGAAGTAACGCAGCTCTCCCAAATCCTTCATCTCAAACTTCTACTTCAATAGCATTTTCACATGAAGGATATCTTCATCACTATCACCTGTGATGATTAAATCATCAACATAAATGACAAGCAGCACAATACCTTTCTCTGTTTTTCTCACATAAAGTGAGCAATCTACCGTGGAAATCTGAAAGCCAATAGTGACAAGATACTATCCTATCTTGTCAGACCATGCTCTGGGTGCTTGCTTTAAGCCATACAAGGCTTTCTTCAACCTGCAAACAAATAGCATGCACATAACGTGGTGGCTACTTCATATAGACCTCTTCTTGCAAGAAGGCATTCTTTACATCCATCTGATGTAAAGACCATCCCTTCGATGCAGCCATAGCAATGATTGCTCTTACAGTTACCATCCTTCCAACCGGAGTGAATGTTTCTTCATAATCAATGCCATATGTCTATGCATACCCCTTGACAACTAATCTTGCCTTGTATCTGCTCACAAAACCATCTGCATTGCTTCACCTTCAAGACCCACTTGTAGTGAATTGCATTCTTGTCTTTAGGCAAAGGCACCAATTCCCATGTAGCATTTCTTCCAAGGCATCCATTTCTTCATCCATGGCTTTCTCCCATTTTTCTTTTCCCATGGCTTGCTCAAAAGAAGTGGGTTCTGGTTCTTGTATCACTTTGACCATATAGGCACAGTGAATGGCTGTAAATCCATCATATTTCAGCCTATCCATAGGATACTTGACTCTGGCAGACTAGCACAAAATAGACTCACTACCAGGTGCTCTCAAAACATCCCTGGTCTTCCTTACTCCAGGTGTAACAATAGAAGGAATACCCAACTCATCATCAATGCTGTGTTCTGAGCCACTGGATTCACCATCCACATTAGAGTGACCTGCATTCACATCAACCATGTGCTGATCTACTTTCCCTTTTCCTTTTTGTGATACCTGCATACCACTATGTGCATTGCTTTGAGGAGATTCTCCTGATCTCAATCTGCCTATCCATGGCGAAGTATGTGAACCACTGCTAGAGGATACTACAGGTCCACTAATATTTTGTGATTGCTGCTGTGAATTCTGTGCAGCATTACCATTTTGTGCATCTACATTGATCATCACCACATTTACTGGTATATACCAGCTGCTCATCTCATCAAAAACAACATCTCTGCTTACTGTAAACTTATGAGTAGAAGGGTTATAGCATCTATACCCGTTTTGCTACAGAGAATAACCAATAAAGATGCACTTCTCAGCTTTTGGATCCAACTTGGATCTCAACTCATCTGGCACATGAACATAGGCAATGCAACCAAAAACTTTCAAATGAAAAATATATGGTTTCCTACCAGTATACCTATCCTCTGGTGTCATGCCATGTATTGCTGCAGTGGGAGTCCTGTTCATTATGTAGACTTTTGTAGCAACTGCTTCAGCCCAATAAAAATTTGGCAGGACTTTTTCGTTGAGCATGGCACGAGATACCTCTCAATATGCCTGTTTTTCCTTTCTGCAAGTCCATTTTGCTGTGGGGTATGATTGCATGAATATTGCTGCTTTATGCCATGCTCCTATAGGAACCTTGCAAACTCATTTGAGAGGTACTCTCCCCCTCCATCTGACCTTAGGCATTTTATTTGCAAGCTTGTTTCTTTTTCAACCATAGCTTTAAAAGCTTTTAAAATGCCCAAGCACTTCACTTTTCTTTTTCACAAAATACACCCAAACTTTTCTGCTGTAGTCATCAATAAAAGTGACAAAATAATGACAGCCTCCAATAAATGTAGCTTTAGTAGTCCACACATCAGAGTGGATTAATTCCAATGGCCTCTTACTCTCTTGAACATGTCTAGGAAATGGTTTCCTTGCCTGTTTTCCAAATTGATAGGCTTCACATACCTTATGCATTTCTACAACATTGAACTTAGGCAATCCTGCAATAATATTTTGGGCTTGCATTAATTTAAGTCGCTGTACATTAACATGACCAATGCGTTTATGCTAGTTATAAATATCTGCAACTACACCAGTCCCATGTGCAAACATTGCTGCACTCAATTCAGGCATGTCCACATCCAATGTAAACATCCTGCCCTTCTTCTTCCCTTTTGCTATCAAGCGACCTTTTTTTTCATATCCTCAACAAAGCATCCATGAGGATTAAATCTGACCTACAAGCCCTGCTCAACCATTTGACCAATAGAAACCAGGTTCTTGGTGATATTCGGGACATGAAATACATCAAACAGATATTTCTTTTTCTCATCCTACATAAACAAAGGAATTTTACCAATCTGCACAATAGGATGTGCAGTATCATCAGCAGTCTCCACAAATCCTAGTTTTTCCATTTTCCTTGCATCCTGCATCCATTCTGCATGACCTATCATGTGGTTTGATGCACGTGAGTCAACATACCACACATCATTGCTTTCTTCCGCACTTGTCACAGAATTGGTCATGTGCTGCACCATAAACAGATGCTCATTTCTCTCATCACCCTATCTACTAGAGGATGCATAACTGCCTTGCTGCAATTTTTTAGTCATGATGTCATTCTGCTTTTTATAGCATTCCTTAACCATATGACCCATTTTACCACAATAGTAGCATTCAACGTTGCTGTTTGCATTTTGGCCTCTCTCCCATCACCACGATCTCTTTGGCTCCCCCTGCTTCTAAGGTTACCATGTCCTCCTCCATAGGACTAGTTTTCTTGAATTTGCTGCATATTCTAATTTCTGCCACGGCCTCCAGATTAGCCTGCTCTACCTTTGCCTCTACCTCTTCCAGCATTTGAGTAGAAGACAGTTTCTTTTGAAGTTCCTCGTGAAAAAGATGCACCACCATTTCTTTCCTCTTCGGAAATTAGAAGAGCAATCAACTCCTCAAAATCAAGAAATTTTTCACAGACGGCAATGGATGTCCGGAAGTGTGCATAATCCTTTCCTAGACCATTCAAGGTCACAGAAACTAAATCATCATCTTCCACTGGCGACCCAATGGAAGCAAGTGCATCTGCAATCTTCTTCACCTTCATGTGGTAGTCATTGATGCTCATATTTTCTCTTTGCACATTGTGCAACTCTTGCTTGTGCTATATTTTCTTGGCTTGCGTATTTGTGTTGTACATTTTTGCCAAAGTATCCCATGCCTCCTTTGGCATGCTTGCATCTTGAATATGCACAATCATAGAATCTGAAATACTAATAGACAGCCAGTACATAACTTTTCTGGCTCTCTCATGCCAGGCTTTAAATTCCTACATTTCCTGTTTATTGGGAACATTAGGAAGAATTGGTTCTTTATTTCCTGTAATGAACTCCCAATAGCCTTTTCCCATAAGGAAATTCATCATTCTAAACTTTCATGCTTGGAAGTTGTTCTTGTCAAGCTTTTCAGTGACAATATGTGAACACTGCAAAATATTCTGTCACTACAAAAAACACAACTTCTATCTCACAAGGCAAATCTGCAAAATTGACGAAAGTGGTATTTGACCACACAGTCACTTCCTAGTGATGATTTTGCATCAATAGGCAATAAGAATGATACTGTCACTCCCAATATCTCTGTGCATAGGCATACGATGCAATTTCTGTGGCAACTTTTCACGGACCTGCAAAACAATGGTCGCACAACCAAAACAGGCCACTTTTCTGAGTGCCTACGAAAAAACTTCCGCCACCAAAACGGGCCTCGAAATGGCCTCAAATCCTCTCGTAGCATATACTACCCTCTCGCCGCACCACGAAGGCCATCTTAATCTGAGACAGTGCACTCTTGCACTTTTCGACTGTGCTACCTGCAGAGATTTGCTCCCAAACTCGAAAAAGGAAAGCAACACTGATCCTCTTACTATGACACTGCGAACTTGGTTTGCTTCCTTGAGCTCCTTACCACGAACCGAGCTCTGATACCATGTGAAGAGAGTGGGAGAGAGGTAAGCAGTCTCACTTGTAGCTTTCTCACATACACAATGGGGGAATACACACAAAGGTGGAGGCTGAAAACAGTTTTCCTCTTCTTGGTTGTGAAAGCCAAAAAACTCTCTCTTACAAAAAGGAATAGATGAACCCTAAAAGTGGGTCTCAAACCCAACTCAGCTAACCTAGGTGGCATACTAACTGAGCCACTAACTAGAGTACATAAAGATAGCTGTCATCCAATGGGCAGTGTACCAACCGCATCTGCAGCTAACAAGTCGATGACATAAATGCACAACGGTCACCCTGGCATATCACGAGTGGAGCTCGATATCTCAACAATGTGTGCATCGACCTTCTAGTGTGCAACCTTCCTAAACTATCAACCACTAGTCTATGTATGATATGAAGGAGATTCTCACAAAAGACATTGACTATTGATGACTATAGCAGAAAAGTTTGGGTGTATTTTATGAAAAAGAAAAGTGAAGTGATTGGGCATTTCAAAGCTTTTAAAGCTATGGTTGAAAAAGAAATAGGCTTGCAAATAAAATGTCTAAGGTCAGATGGAGGGGGAGAGTACCTCTCAAATGAGTTTGCAAGGTTCCTATAGGAGCATGGCATAAAGCAGCAATATTCATGCAGTCATGCCCCACAGCAAAATGGACTTGCAGAAAGGAAAAGCAGGCATATTGGAGAGGTATCTCGTGCCATGCTTAACAAAAAAGACTTGCCATATTATTATTGGGCTGAAGCCATTGCTACAATAGTCTACGTAATGAACAAGACTCCCACTATAGCAATACATGGCATGACGCCAGAGGAGAGGTATACTGGTAGGAAACCAGATATTTCTCATTTGAAAGTTTTTTGTTATATTGCCTATGTTCATGTGCCAGATGAGTTGAGATCCATGTTGGATCCAAAAGCTCAAAAGTGCATCTTTATTGGTTATTCTCTGTAGCAGAAATGGTATAGATGCTATAACCCTTCTACTCGTAAGTTTACAGTGAGCAGAGATGTTCTTTTTTATGAGATAAGCATCTGGTATAAACCAGTAAATGTGATTGATAATGTAGATGCACAAAATGGTAATGTTGCACATAATTAATAGCAACAATCACAAAATATTAGTGGACCTGTAGTGTCCTCTAGCAGTGGTTCACATACTTTGCTATGGACAGGTAGGTTGAGATCAGGAGGATCTCCTCAAAGCAATGCAGATAGTTGTATGCAAGTATCACAAAAAGGAAAAGAGGAAGTAGATCATCCCATGGTTGATGTGAATGCACGTCACTATTATGTGGATGGTGAATCCAGTGGCTCAAAACAGAGCCTTAATGATGAGTTGGGTATTCCTTCTATTGTTCCACTTGGAGTAAGGAAGACAAGGAATATTTTGAGAACACCTGCTGGTGCGCCTATTTTACGTAGGTCTACTAGAGCTAGGTATCCTGTGGATAGGCTGAAATATGATCGATTTACAGCCATTCACTATGCCTATATGGTCAAAGTGATACATGAACCAGAACCCACTTTTTTTGAGCAAGCCATGGGAAAAGAAAAATGGGAGAAAGCCATGGATGAAGAAATGGATGCCTTGGAAGCAAATGCTACATGGGAATTGGTGCCTTTGCCTAAAGACAAGAATGCAATTCGCTACAAGTGGGTCTTGAAGGTGAAGCACAATGCAGATGGTTTTGTGAGCAGATACAAGGCAAGATTAGTTGTCAAGGGTATGCATAGACATATGGCATTGATTATGAAGAAACATTTACTCCGGTTGGAAGGATGGTAACTGTAAGAGCAATCATTGCTATGGCTGCATCGAAGGGATGGTCTTTACATCAGATGGATGTAAAGAATGCCTTCTTACATGGTGATTTGCAAGAAGAGGTCTATATGGAGTAGCCACCAAGTTATGTTCATGCTATTCATCCTAAGTTTGTTTGCAGGTTGAAGAAAGCCTTGTATGGCTTGAAGCAAGCACTCAGAGCATGGTCTGACAAGATAGGACAGTATCTTGTCATTATTGGCTTTCAAATTTCCAAGGCAGATTTCTCACTTTATGTGAGAAAAATAGAGAAAGGCATTATGCTGCTTGTCATTTATGTTGATGATTTGATCATCACAGGTGATAGTGATGAAGATATCCTTCATATAAAAATGCTATTGAAGCAGGAGTTTGAGAGGAAGGATTTGGGAGAGCTGGGTTATTTCTTGGGCATTGAGGTGATTAGATCCGCAAGTGGGATATGGCTCTTGCAAAGGCAGCATGGATTGGACATTCTGTCCAAATATGGAATGACAGGCTGCAAGCCTATTTCAGTTCCTTTGGAGCAGAATGTGAAGCTAAGCACAGACACAGGTGAGCTTCTAGAAGACCCTACTATGTACAAATGCATAGTAGGAAGTTTGATTTATATGACTATTACCAGGCTAGATTTGAGCTATGCTATTAGGTTGGTAAGTCAGTTTATGTAGGCTCCAAGGAAACTGCATTCAGATGCAGCTAGACGCATACTGAGGTATGTGAAGTTCACATTACAGTATGGACTATTTTATGAGACGGGTTCAGATACAGTTGCATGGATACACTGATGTTGATTGGTGGGCTAATAGTATTTTTTATAGACGATCTACTAGTGGATATGTGTTCTCTTTTGGGAGTGCTACAATCACTTGGAGCAGCAAGAAACAGCCTACAGTTGCCTTGTCGAGCACAGAGGCTGAGTACAGGGGTGCAGCAATGGCTGCATGTGAGGTAGCTTGGTTTCGTAAGCTACTTTATTATATGCATCATTCTATAGATGGGCTAGTTGTCATTTATTGTGACAACATAAGCAGTATACACTTGGCAAATAACCCAGTCTATCATGCTAGAACAAAGCACATTGAGGTGCATTATCACTATGTGTAGGAGAAGGTTCTAGTAGGTCTTATTGATCTAATTTATGTCAGCACAAAGGATCAGGTAACTGACATATTCACGAAGGCATTGGGTGCAGAGAAGCTGCGCAATTTCAAAGACCAGCTTGGTGTGCAGGAATTGGGATTGAGCTCGACGGGGAGTGTTGAGATATCGAGCTCCACTCGTGATATGCCAGGGTGACTGTTGTGCATTTATGTCACCGACTTGTTAGCTACAGATTTTGTTCGTACATCGTACACCGCCCATGAATAATAGCTAGATGACAGCTATCTTTATGTACTCTAGTTAGTGGCTCAATTAGTATGCCACCTAGGTTAGCCGAGTTTGGTTTGAGACCCACATATAGGGTTCACCTATTCCTTTTGTACTTAGAGAGAGTTCTTTTGGCTTACACAACTAAGAAGAGGAAAACTATTTTCAGCTTCCACCTTTGTGTGTATTCCCCCATTGTGTATGTGAGAAAGCTGTAAGTGAGACTCCTTACTTCTCTCCCACTCTCTTCACACAAACTGATCTTAGCATCCTAAGGAATCCTCCCCTTCATACTGCTATAATTCCCTCTAGACTAGACATGGTTGAGTCCAACTCACTCTCCTCCATGATACACACCCCAACATAAAAGGCATCCTCTTGCACTAGCTCTTACTTAACTTTGAACCCCCTACTTTTTGCTTACTATTGGAGGTTGATGCCATGATTGTGAGAATATCTTACTACCTATGCCAGAAGTTTGATTGCTTGACAGCAACAAAGAGGTATATTTTGTCGCATAATAGTGAGTAGGTGCTAGGCAGGCATGTGAATACATAACATAGAACTATCTATTGACTCTAATATCCTACAGACCAACCACCCTATGCAAGCTTTACTTCTTTAATTACATGAAATTTAAATGAATGATCATGCATTGATGCAAATTTTTAAAGATTTCCTAAAGGCTAATATTTTTCAATGCACAAAAGATTCTTTCAATGCATGAATGCAACAAATGCTATGTAAATATTTTATACAAATGAAAAAACAATGCCCCCTTTATGTGGAGATCTGAGAGAGCCTGGATCTAGGTCGCTAGTAGTATTATGTAAAACTACCACCGATGGTATTAACACTACCATCGATAGTTTGAAAACCACCATTGATAGTTAGCCAGTTGCTAGATCAAAGCCATCTGACAGCACAAAGGCATGATCGTGCCGGTGATTGCATGAAATACTTCACCAGACATGTAATCACAACAAAAATGGCATGATTATGTAAATATACAATAGCAATTCATAAGGGATGGTGAGGGGGGGCGGGGGGGTATTTTAAAATTCATAGGGGAGGGACAAAAAGTAAAATTCATAGAGAGGCAAAGGAAAATCAATAATTCATAAGGGGAGTGACAAATTGTGAAATTAATAAGGGAGAGAAACAATTGTAAAATTCAAGAGAAAAAGAGTTCAAGGTACGGGAGACAATATTCTATGAGTATGTGGGGGGGGGGGGGGGGAGTGTCTGACATCAATTTATGTTAAAGATTATGCATGTGTGTGTGTGTGTGTGTGTGTGTGTGTGTGTGTGTGTGTGTGTGTGTGTGTGTTTAGATTTAAAAGTCCCATAAATAAATGAGCCATAGAATTAATTCCATCATTTGGATTATATATGAGACAATAACAAAAATATTTGAGATGCCTAAGTTGAGAGTTGCAACAAATTGAGACTTTGCAAAAAAATCAACAAGATTGAGAATTTATAATAATACTAAGTTTGACAAAGGAACACAAGAATATAACAAAGTGTTGAATCCATCACGTAGTTTGGGTTCTGAGGTCAAGCTCCACTTAGTTGCCACCATCCAAATAAACCATATATTAGAACAATATAGCTTGATTTGGGTAGACAGGTAACACCTATGCACCCTACCTTGTCATACCTTTACCTTGGAACAAGGACCCTCTTCTAGATTCTAGATTGTAAAAAAACTAATTATTAATTTCTTAATGGAGCCAATTAGCCATGACTCTTTTTTTTTAATAAAAGGGGGTGGGAGGAAAATAATTACTAATAAGGGGGGTATTCCACACCCAATCACAAGAGAAAAGAGAAAAACTCTTAGAGGGGTAGTAATATTAGGGGGCTTGTCTGCACCCTCGTTTGACAAAATTTAAAATTTCAAATAAAAATTCCTGGGGAGTATTCCACACCCATGTACTAGGCATGAAAAACAAATTTAAATCATGGAAGATATATCATTTAAATTAAAGTTATTGATACATATATAATTTAATCAATAAAAAGTAATTAATTTACTAGCAATTTGAAAATAATAAATTCAATTATGTTAATACAGACTCAAGTAATACTTTAATCAAGCTATTATTAAAGGGGAGCATTAAGAGTTTAGAGCCTCTTTTTCTAAATCAAGAAATGAAAATTAAAGATTGAGAGTTATAGTTAAAGAGACAAACTAGTGAAAAAATGTGGTTTACATTTTAAAGCCAAAAGGAACTTTAAATAAAGTTATAGATGCTAACAAATAAAAGGGAAGGTCACAAAAGTGGTTTAGTTAATAAACAAAAAATTATAGTACTTATACCACTAGGTGCTCAACAAATGAAGGAAAAAAATGGAGGGGGTAATCCACTTCCTTGTGTAAAAAAGCCTACCCTACTTTGTAAATCAAGTAGTCAATTGAATAAATTAATTTGACAAGGAATTAAATGAGGAAAAATATGAAAAATAATTTAATAAAGAAATTGATTGAGTTTGAATATAGCAAATTAGGTTGACTCTTCTATAACATCAATTTGAATTAGTTGGTTCAAATTATACCATAAATTTTTCTACTAGGGTTGCATAGAAATTTTTTATTTGAAATTAAGAAAATAATTTAAAGCTTGCTTCAAAAACAAAACCTAAAAAATCATAAGGCAAAGGTATAGACAAGAAAATTAGACAAGAACTACATAAAATTAAAGGAATTACTTAAAGTAACAGTAGATAAGAAGGGAAAAAAGAGAGTAACAAACAAAGAAATGAAAAGAAACATGAAAAAATTAAGTGAAGGGTTTGAATTGAAGCCATGGAGGGATAAAGGGTTAGGAAAGACAATTATAAGACTAGTACAATAAAAGTGATTAAAATAAATCACCAATTAAATGAAACATCTAAATAATTAACAAAATTAAATGTAAATACAAGAGAGAGAGAGATACACACATCTTATAAAGGAAAAAAAGAAGGAGAATAATCAAAAACTTGCGGAGGAAATATATTAAGGAAAAGTAAGAAAATAGAGGATAAGTTAATTAATTAAAGAAAGGAAAACTAATCATATATATATATATATATATATACATATATATATATATATATAAAGGGGAGAGAGAGAGAGAGAGAGAGAGAGAGAGAGAGAAACTCGTGTAAATAAGTCAAGAGAAGAAAAAATACATATAAGTGGACATTAAGATAAACAAAATACAATGTAATAAACAGAGCCATCAAACGAAGTGATTATAAACATAAAAGGTGTAAATAAAAATTATAAGTGATAGGTGTAAATGACCAAAAGTATATAAAAACTAAAATACTTTGGATAAGCTTTAAGCACTAAGGCCCGCAATAAACTATATATGTATAACAGGAAAGAAAATTGTGTGGTCACGAGGACTAGAAAGGCACAAGATAGAGGCAACGTGTAATTGAATCGAGAAGTAGGAACAAAGGGAGGCACTTGAACGTCGGACTAGTGCAACCCCAACCGGCGGTGGATCCAGAGCACTATGTCCATCTAAGGACCAAATGAAGTGAATGTGTAATAAGTCAAGGGTGGGGTGAAATGATGCAAGTAAAGGACAAGCATCATGATGCATGTAGAATGACCTTGGGGTGTGCAATACTAAGAAACCCTAGGTATCAAGTGCGTTCAAGGGGTATTTGAAAAACCCCTCAACTAAAATGTTTCCTCCAATAAAATCACCCTACTTTACTTATAACTAATGGATTTTTTTCTAGAGTTGAATTTTAAAAACATTCCTGTTATTGTAATCCTGTTAATTGTTTTTCAAAATTGGAATTAAAATACCCCTCCTTTTAAATACCCATGGCACACTAAAATTCGAGAAGGTGAACCCCTCGACAGACTGATGTAGGTGGCATCAAACTATGCAAGTAAGGATGCCCTGCATCACGATGGGATTCAATGCTAAATCTAAAAGTGATAAAGACATAAGAAACATCAAGAATGGTTATCAAGAAATCCCACATCAAAGTATGTAGTGGCTGAGGTCGTAGTAGCAGAAACTAATGATAAGAGAAATCATGCACGTCAAAATGTTTGGAGGATATTGAAGCAAAAAGTTTAGAGGTGAAGGGACTCGAGCACATCATAGGGTACCCAGAATAATAGGACAGCAGGTCAGAGACGAGGTGAGGGAGTGAGTAAAAAGAGAGAGAGTTAAGGAGGACCTTGAGCAAAGGGGGAAGGAGATCGCAAAGCAGGAAGGGACGTTTGGTACTTGAGCTAGAAGAGAATCCATGATGCAGGTTGGCAACAGAGAAGCTGGGAAAAGCAAGGAGGAATGTAAGGATTTTGAGGCTATAAGCATGTGTTAGCACCAAGAAACATAAGGTGGTGGTGGAAACAACCACTGCGACAATTGCGTTGAGGTGGGGGTGGTTTATGAAAGGTTTGGGTACTGTAGTAGGAGAGTAAGTTTGAAAAGGGTTTTGGGTGGTTGGGTTAGTATAAAGTAACCAAATCTAAAAGATTAAATTAGGTGTGGGTAAAAATAATAGTAAATAATAGATCTACCAAGAGTTTAGCAAGATCTATGCTAATAAAAAGACCCATGCCACGACATGCATGAAAGCACGAAAGCTAGGATAAGGGCAATGGTAAAGCTAAGGTGTGTAAGTTAAGGATGGGCATAGGATGTGTCAAGGGTACATGCATGGTCTAGTCTATGTGTGAGTACAAGTAAGTGTGGGTGTGTAAACTTCAAAGAGTTACCATACTTTGAAGAGTTATAATTAAAAGACATTTATTAAATTATAAAAACCATGACTAATTCAATAAAAGAGGATAAATTTCCTCAATTAAATTAAATTAAAAAGCCACCACCAATAGAAGGGAGGTTTTAATTATATATAACTAAGGAGGAAAATTTGCAACAAATACAAGAGTAAAGAAGCATCTCATAACCAAATTTATGAAAACTAAGAGTGAAATAAGGTTTAATTATCCAACACAGAACTGTACCAACACATCCAAGGGTTTTTCCATATCTTTATGGACAAAAAAGGGGCTCGAATATTTATAAGTTAACATCCACGAGAAGTCAAAGATGCTCATCAAATTTCACTATAAAATTTTTAGAGTGGGATTGTCCAACAAAACAAGTTGGGACCCAAAAACTTATATTTGTCTAGTGTCATTCATCCATCAATGAGATAACTCCATGCATCCACACACGAAAGTAAAAATATTTGAAACATTTTTTGATGAGTATGTGTGTGTGTGTGTATGTGTGTGTGTGTGTGTGTCCATGCACGTGTATGTGTGTGTGTGTGTGTGTGTGTGTGTGTGTTGGAATGTGACTACTATGTGAGTGTGTTTCTGTGACAAAAAATTGTAATTATGTCTATGCGTGATCCACCCCCAACCCGAAGTGTAAGACCACATAAGCCCACCATGTGTAACTCACCCCTCGCCGAAAAGATTAATAAGTGCAAACATCATAGCTTAATCCAGGAAAAGTGGCCTTTTTTAAAAACTTAAGGATATTTTGGTGATCCAATTTTAGCAAACAAGCCAATTAGCCTAAGCAAATATATGTAATCTCAAGAACAATTTGAAGCATTATAAATAAGGGGCAGTACTTGTGACACACAAACTTTATACACAGAGATTCTTGGTCTATTACCTGTAGAATGGATGAAAGAGACAGTAGGACAAGGCAAATTATCTTCTTTCCAAAAGGTATGAGTCTCATAGTCTCCAATAAAAGGTCTCATAAGTTTAATGGAAGTGTTAAGATAAGTGGTAAAGTAAGTATAGTCATAAGTGGATTTGATAGCAATGATATCAAATGGTAGATATTCATTGGGTCCGCTTGGTCAATGGATCTGTTATGAGAATTACAAATCACAAAAAAAGTATTATTAGTAAAAATTAAATCATCCATGAATCGAGCCAAAGATAGAATGCTTTAAGATTTTTAATTTCTCTAAGTTTGGACAATTTAAGAATAAGTTGTAGCTCAAACCAAGCAAGGTATAAGTTGCAAAAACGTGGTGAGAAAGAATACCCCATCAGGATTCCTTTGGTTTGTAGAAAGATAGTATCACCAAGCTTAGTAAAACAGCTATCTAAAATAAAGAGGTTAATATTAATAAATCTATAAAATTAATAGTACACTCTTTATTTTTCTTAGTTAGCAAAAAATGTTTCCTAGACTTTTTGAAACCAAGATAGCTAGACGTTTATAAAATTTAGACAAAATTTTGGGAGGGACTCAATAAGGCTATTACTTCCTTGGTGAGGAATAGCTTCATAGCTAGGCATAATGTCAAAGGTAAAAGTAGAGAAGATATGTTTTGGTAAACTGATCAGCAAGTCATATTGGTTGTCGATAATCTAATAGGCATTGGTACAAACATGAGTAAAAACCCCAAATATCTTCCTTAAGTCTTTTAGTATACTCCTCGAATCCACAATCAAGAGCTTTGAGCACCTTGGTGATGAGGTCATTAATATGGGAGAACATGTAGTTATGGGCATTAGTAAGCCATCTAAAGGCATTTTGATGTACTATATAAGTACTCATTAGATAGGGAAACTTAAGTTTGGAAGGTAGAGTAATTTCATAATATAATGAATAAAGTGGTACGCTTTTTGAGATCTCCTTTTCCCTTTCCCAACCCAGAAATATAGAGGTGGTGGGTAAGATACTCAACTTCATCCATGATATTTTGGTCATAGAACCAAGGTTTTTTATTAAATATACGGTTAGATAAGATGGTTTTAAAGTCCCTAAAGACAATTTCCTTAATGAAACTCTCATGGTCTAAAGTAGTATTGATGCACATCCAATTACAAAGTTTGAACCATGCCAAACATAACTCATTGATAACTAGATAGGAATTCACCGAGATAGAGGGAAAATGGTTAAAGACCTTTTTCATAAAGTCTTAAAGAATGGGGTGTCTACACAGCTTGGGGTCAGTTGATAACGTGGGAAACAAAGTCACCAAAGTCTTGTATAAAAGGTTTAAATCTTTTAGAGGTAGTGCAAATGCAAGACATGGATTCGATTGGGAAATTAAAAAAATGTATCCAAATGTTTGTAAAGTATCACAGCCAAATGTTTGGGATATCTCCAACCAAAGATGATATTAAAGGTAGAAAAGGTTTTCTTAACCTCAAATCTATCAAAATACTTCCGCAAAGACCTTTTTTGGTGATGCAATAAAATCAAATATCTTGTTGAAATGTCAATTAAGTAAGGGCAAATCATTAGATTTTTTGGTAATGAATCTTACTTGTTCACCATCAATATAGCAATTTTAATTTCTGATGGGAAGAAGGCAACCCAACCAATGAATGCACAAACCAAGGTAGGCCCAAAGGAGAAGGGGAATAAGCTAGAAAGATTTTGGAAAACAAACCATGACAAGTGGTCAAGCCAAATGATGGAGGTTGATCATGAAGAATTAGAGTTATATCTTCTGCATTGGCACTTGAGAAAAGGTCTATAAGTATTCTATCAATTCTTTAAAAATTTGTTGGGCTCACGAACTGTCTTGATTAATGGGACCTTTAGCTCTTTTAATCAAGGCAATACTAGAGCATTTTGAGGAATCAACATGAGAAACCTCAAAATAGGGACGATCAAAGAAAGAGTCATTGGAAAAAAGATGTTTGAATTGTAAAGCAAGAATTATGCACTGGTCTACCACTTCAAGAGAAAAACTGCAGAAGAGAGCTAAGGTGGTAATAGAGAAAGGGGCTCTATGGTTAATAACCTCAAAATCCCATAGTTAATACTCCAACCTAATGGAATCAAGTTCAAGTTAGCGGGGAAGGAGGAGAATAATAGCACCAAACAAAGCTTAAAGCTTGATAAGAACTTTTGTGGGGAAGAAGGGGCTACAAAAGCTTGGGAGCTTAAGGAGGCAAAAGCTTCTATTTCATTATGATGAAGGAGGTCAAAGTCTAAGAGAGGGTGGACAATTTCCAGAGAATTTGTAATTTCAAGGGGGGTTGAGGGGAGACCAGTAAGAGAACAAAGCTTATTCACTATCAAGGGAAGGGTAGAGAAGTAGAAGTTAAGATCAAGTGCATCATGACAATCAATAAGGGGCAAAGAAACAAGTAATCTCCTTAAAGATTACAAGAAGTCAAGTTGATCCTTTTTAGGCCAGACCAAAAGGGAGATCCAATCATTAACAAAGGAAATAGTGAAAGCTCAAGGGGACTTATTCACGGAAGCTTGCTTCTCAAAATCTAGAAGATTTTTCTGAAAGTCACGACCTTTGAAGCAAGAGAGGATGCATTGTGTACCCAAAGGTGGGATACGGATGTTGGATGAAGTAGCTGCATACATGCATACATCTATGTGTGTGTGTGTGTGTGTGTGTGTGTGTGTGTGTGTGTGTGTGTGTGTGTGTGTGTGTGTGTGTGTGTGTGTGTGTGTGTGTGTAGATATGTATGTATACAAAGGCTAATGAAAACCAACAAAAGCCCAAAAACAACAAGAAGCAAAAGCTCACAATAATAATAAGCACCAACAATAGAATAAATTGAGTCTACATAAATCTATGAAAAGAAACCGAGAGCAGCTTTCAAAAGAGAAAAAGTAAAAGAAAACCAAAGACTTCCAACACTTCAAGGATGAACTTAAATTCATCACAAGCATCTATGTAAGTATATATATGTATATGTATGTATGTATGTATGTATGTATGTATGTATGTATACCTCTTGTCAATTGGGAAAATAATCTACCATTTGCATAAACATATACCTATTTCTATGCGCTTTCTATCTTCAACCGATTTCTTGTGACGGAATGTACAAACTTGTAATTACTCCAATTTCGTTCACTACATGAATTGCTGCAAGGCTAGGATAGCACTTTCACAGCCAAGGTTTGAAAATGAGGTGTCAATGCTCCACACTCTTCCCACCATCTCCATACAGGCATCTCCTTTGTAAGGTCTTGTCTTCTTGTATATGCAAACAACCCTTCCCTATTTCAAAAAGGGGATAAGTCTGTGATAGAACAACATATTTAAATGTATCTTTAAAATATCATCCCAAGAGATTATGCCAAGGCTACATTACATGTTCCAATGTTTCCAGACAAAACTTCCACCATTAGGGATCTAAATTTTGATCAGCATAGTGAAGGTCATTGTGAGCATGATTTCATCTCTTTCGAAACCTTTTCTACAAAATGACATGACCACTGGCACTATAACCACCACCGTCACTTGTAGCTCTTCTATTTTCCTTCAATAGGTTTCACTCAACAGTCCACCAAGCTATCTAAGCACTACCCAAACTTGAACCTTTCACATCTAGTTTTTGGATGGAAAACCATATTGACCTTATTGCATCGGCCACATCAGCTATTTTCTTCCAAAAATCAGCATTGTGACTGCTTTTCTTCCAAAAGTTAGCATTGTGACTTATTTGCTTCATCTCCATGAATTCAGCACGGATGTTTTGTGAACTTGACTCAGCCATCCTTCTACAATGAATAATTTCTCTATTACAAATCCTTATAGCTTAAGCAAACGGTCCAACATTATATAGTTTATTTCGAAACATGTTTTGCTAGGTTTCAAAAACTCTAGTGGATGTTCAGCAGGTTGGTGGTTTCTGAATATGTCCAACAATCTCTCATGGTTAAGAAAGTACACCTTCATTCTTCATCCTTCATCTATAGAGGCTTTGCACTATGGGGTGTCCAGTGATTTATACCAATCCTTAAGCACAAGGTCAAGGCAGTGGCAAGAGACAAAAGGTTGGATATTTTTTATTTATAATTCTTCCAGCTTTCCTATAGTTCTTCGGATTGTCAATGATTATCTAAACAACATTATACTTCCCAACATATAGAATTACTGCCTCCAATTGTTGAGGAATGTATTCACCTATCTTGGCATGACCACGAGTGTCAATGTATTCACCTGTCTTGGCATGGCCACGAGTGTCAATGGATTGAGGAAAGACCATTATATTCATCAAACGCTTCTTGCCAGACATTTTTCCATCCATCACTAATAATGGTGCAGCTCATTCTCTCAATACCATCGTATACTACTTGCTGCATCTCTTGTTTCATCCTCTCACAGTATGCATCCAAGTAGTTGTTGCGGACAACATTTTGCGGACAACATTGTAACCTGGCATCATAAAACCTAGACCCGCCCTTGCTACAGACTCCATGGCTCTTTTCCTATGTGGATTTTGAACCATACTTAGCAGATACCCGATGCGACAAATAGCCTCAAAAATGTCTTGTTGGGCTTTCTCTATATGTTGTTGTTTGAATGACGCTTCCAATGATCTTTGTTGCACACGTGCACGTGATTGTGAACGAGCCACATCATTGCTTTGTCCACTCTCCATATACATCATAGAGTAGCTTGTCATCTGTGTCATCAAGGCCACACCACTACTTTGAGGTGGCACATATTGTGAACAACCATTTACATTTATATATTGACTAGGTTGCAAGGCTAGGAATTGTGGCGTGCAACTATGTCATCCACATAGCTGTCTGTACTTTTAGGCATTTGTCCGCCTAGAGTGGCTATAGCTCTCTCAACTCTTGGCCCCTTGCATTTTCCAATTTGTTTGTTGGCATCATCCAAAAAGTGCTTTTGCATTCTTGCGCCAGAGCCAAGTACTCCTCATGACAAAAGTTGCATTTCCACTTCTTATTAGGCAACATCGTAACATAATCACAAGCCTTTGTTGGGTTTCTTCCTCGTTTCTCTGGAGCCATGCTTGCAATCAAGGTTGTAAGAGAAACATACAAAATTTCATATAAGTAATACCAATCAAGGCTGTAAGAGAAACTTACAAAATTTCATATAAAAATACTTAATGAGATGGTTGGCTTATGCGAATCTCCAACCATCTCATTGAGTTTTTTTTTGAAATATAGAACTTTATAGGCTATAGCTACATGCTTATAAATAAATACATATGCTAAAATATAGAAAAACATACACACAATAATAACTCATGAAACTTTTAATGTCAACTTTTCCATTTTTCCAAAGCTTCTTAGTACCTACGATATTTCATGCAACTAGATTGAAATCTTAAGTCATGCAACTAAATTAAAATCCTAAGCCATGAAACTAAGAGACTCTTTACCTAATCCTAAGTGTTTCCAAAGAGTCAAGACAAGTTGCAACTTAAATACTTCATGCAAAAAATTAAAATCATGTATTTTTCCAAAGACACCTACAATGTTACATGCAACTAACAAACTCTTTACCCAATTCTCGAATTGGTATCTAAGTGCGAGTGGATTCTGACCGGAAAAATCGAGCCCACCACTGGCACCAGATATTGTTTTGAACATACAAGGACTAACAAAACTTACCAATTTCTTTATAGCTTTGTTTATCCTTCTTTTTTATGCTTCTTGTCTTTCCCAAGACTCCACATAATTCTAGGAATCTCGATAACATGAATAGTACCAGTGGGTGCAAGTCTATATAAGATTAATAGCACTGTGTGGTGTAGTTGAACACTGCGCAGTGTAACCCATTATACCGCACGGTGTATTAACACACCACCCAATATACTTAACGCCGAGCGATATAATACCTTACTGCACGGTGTTATCTCATTATAACTCTCTGTATATTGATTTACTGTGCGGTAACCTACTGTAGTCGGTCCCAGTTAAAATTTGCTATTGGACTCTTTTTTAAATGCCCCTGGGTTAATTAAAAATCATTAAAAACATTTTAATACTACGTTTTAAAATGACTATTTTAATATCGATGCAAATCCCTAATGTTGCCTGCAGGTTGATGCATAAATCCATACATCTCTATGTATCAAATAAAGAATACCTCTTGCTCAAGAAGTGCTTCTGCAAAAATTGCTTCTTTTTTGTTTACCAAAGAAACATGCTTCTCAAACTTTTTCTAGAAACAGTAGTTTTAGAATTCCCATTGCCATATTCTCATTTCTTAGCTCCATCAAGTTTTTGAAATTGAAATGTCGTTATATCTTGTTCCATACTATGGAAAGTCACATTGGTTGCTACTGAGATGACATGGCATGCAAATCTAGTACTGAAGCTAGTATTCTAGACAAGTTTCCTTTCTTGACTTCTTTTCTTATTCGCTAGTATCCGCTAGGTTTAACCCTAATTGTGCATGACCACGAGTGTCAATATATTCACCTGTCTTGGCATGGCCATGAGTGTCAATGGATTGAGGAAAGACCATTATATTCATCAAACGCTTCTTACCAGACATTTTTCCATCCATCACTAATAATGGTGCAGCTCGTTCTCTCAATACCATCGTATACTACTTGCTGCATCTCTTGTTTCATCCTCTCATAGTATGCATCCAAGTAGTTGTTGCAGACAACATCGTAACTTGGCATCATAAACCCTAGACCCGCCCTTGCTACAGACTCCATGGCTCTTTTCCAATGCAGATTTTGAACCATACTTAGCAGATACCCGATGCGACAAATACCCTCAAAAATGTCTTGTTGGGCTTTCTCTATATGTTGTTGTTTGAATGACACTTCCAATGATCTTTGTTGCACATGAGCACGTGATTGTGATCGAGCCACATCATTGCTTTGTCCACTCTCCATATACATCATAGAGTAGCTTGTCATCTGTGTCATCAAGGCCACACCACTAATTTAAGGTGGCACATATTGCGAACAACCATTTACATTTATATATTGACTAGCTTGCAAGGCTAGGATTTGTGGCGTGCAACTATGTCATACACATAGCTGTCCGTACTTTTAGGCATTTGTCTGCCTAGAGTGGCTATAGCTCTCTCAACTCCTGACCCCTTGCATTTTCCAATTTGTTTGTTGGCATCATCCAAAAAGTGCTTTTGCATTCTTGTGCCAGAGCCTAAGTACTCCTCATGACAAAAGTTGCATTTCCACTTCTTATTAGGCAACATCATAACATAATCACAAGCCTTTGTTGGGTTTCTTGCTCCTTTCGCCGGAGCCATGCTTGCAATCATGGTTGTAAGAGAAACATACAAAATTTCATATAAGTAATACCAATCAAGGCTGTAAGAGAAACTTACAAAATTTTATATAAAAAAACTCAATGAGACGATTGGCTTATGCGGATCTCCAATATGCTAAAATATAGAAAAACATACACACAATAATAACTCATGAAACTTTTAATGTCAACTTTTCCATTTTTCCAAAGCTTCCTAGTACCTATGATATTTCATGCAACTAGATTGAAATCTTAAGTCATGCAACTAAATTAAAATCCTAAGCCATGAAACTAAGAGACTCTTTACCTAATCCTAAGTGTTTCCAAAGAGTCAAGACAAGTTGCAACTTAAATACTTCATGCAAAAACTTAAAATCATGTATTTTTCCAAAGACACCTACAATGTTGCATGCAACTAACAAACTCTTTACCCACTTCCCGAATTAGTATCTAAGTGCGAGTGGATTCCGACCGAAAAAAGCGAGCCCACCACTGGCACCAAATATTGTTTTGAACATACAAGGACTAACAAAACTTACCAATTTCTTTATAGCTTTGTTTATCCTTCTTTTTTATGCTTCTTGTCTTTCCCAAGAATCCACAGAATTCTAGGAATCTGGATAACATGAATAGTACCAGTGGGCGCAAGTTTATATAAGATTAATAACACCACGTGGTGTAGCTGAACACTGCGTGGTGTAACCCATTATACCGCATGGTGTATTAACACACCACCCGATATACTTAACACCGAGCGATATAATACCTTACTGCACGGTGTTATCTCAGTATAACTCTCCGTATATTGATTTACGATGTGGTAACCTACAGTAGTCGGTCCCAGTTAAAATTTGCTACTGGACCCTTTTTTAAATGCCCTTGGGTTAATTGAAAATCATTTAAAATATTTTAATACTACGCTTTAAAATGACTATTTTAATATCGATGCAAATCCCTGATGTTGCGTGCAGGTTTATGCATAAATCCTTACATCTCTATGTATCAAATCAAGAATACCTCTTGCTCAAGAGGTGCTTCTGCAAAAAATGCTTCTTTTTTGTTTACCAAAGAAGCATGCTTCTCAAACTTTTTCTAGAAACTATAGTTTTAGAATTCCCATTGCCATATTCTCATTTCTTAGCTCCATCAAGCTTTTGAAATTGAAATGTCCTTATATCTTGTGCCATACTGCGGAAAGTCACATTGGTTGCTACTAAGATGGCATGGCATGCAAATCTGGTACTGAAGCTAGCAATCTAGACAAGTTTCCTTTCTTGACTTCTTTTCTCACTCTCTAGTATCCTCTAGGTTTAACCCTAATTGTGCATTCATTTCCATTGATGATGACTCGATAGTTGTGTTCTGTCATTTTCCCAACAGACAGGAGGTCATATATATATATATATATAGTTACATAGATGCTTGTGATGAATTTAAGTTCATCATTGAAGTGTTAGAAGTTTTTGGTTTTCTTTTTCTTTTTCTTGGTGTAAAGTTGCTCTAGGTTTCTTTTCATAGATTTATATAGATTCAATTTATTCTATTGTTGGTGCTTATTATTGTTGTGGGCTTTTACTTCTCATTCTTTTGGGCTTTTGTTGGTTTTCATTAGCCTTTGTATACATACATACATACCTACACACACACACATAGATGTATGTTTGTATGTATGCATGTATGCAACTAGTTCATCCAACATCTGTATACCACCTTTGGGTATACAATGCATCCTCTCCTACTTCAAAGGTCGTGACGTTCAAAAAAATCTTTTGGATTTTGAGAAGCAAGCTTCCGTGAAGAAATCCCCTTGGGCTTTCACTCTTTCCTTTGTTAATGATTTGATCTCCCTTCTAGTCCAGCCTAAAAAATATCAACTTGACTTCTTGAGATCTTTAAGGAAATTACTTGTTTCTTTGCATCTCATTAACTATCATGATGCTCGATCTTAACTTCTACTTCTCTACCCTTCCCTTGATAGTGAATAAGCTTTTTTCTCTTAATGGTCCCCCCTCAATCCCCCTTGAAATTAAAAATTCTCTAGAAATTGTTAACCCTCTCTTAGACTTTGACCTCCTTCATCATAGTGAAAAAGAACTTTTTGCCTCCTTAAGCTCCCAAGCTTCTGTAGCCTCTTCTTCCCCACAAAAGCTCTTATCTCAAGCTTTGTTTGGGTGCTATTACTCTACTCCTTCCCTGCTAACTTGAACTTGATTCCATTAGGTTGGAGTATTAACTATTGGAATTTGAGGTTATCAACCATAGAGCCCCTTTCTCGATTACCTCTTTAGCTCTCTTCTATAGTTTTGCTCTGGAAGTGGTAGACCAGTGCATAACCCTTGCTTTACAATTCAAAAATCTTTCGTCCAATGACTTTTTCTTTGATCCTCCCTAATTTAATCTTTCTCATGTTAATTCCTTAAAATGCTCAAGTATTGCCTTGATTGCAAGAACTAAAGTTCCCATTAATTAAGACAAAGTCCGTGTGCCCAAGAAATTTTTGAAGAATTAGTTGAATACTTATAGACCTTTTCTCAAGTGCCAATGCAGAAGATATGACTCTAATTCTAGAGATTATCGAGTGTTAATGTAATGCATTGTGTGTGACTTATCGAGTGTTAACATAATGCATTATGATTATTGCAGTAGTTAGCATAAACCCGCATGGTATCTAGATCCTACTATGCAGTAGTTATCATACTTTACGGTCTATAGTTGATTTAAAAATCCTGACTAGACCCTTTCAAATCGCTCCAAGGAGCCCAAAAAAATGTTTAAAATGTTTTAATTTGCCACTTTAAAACACTTGTTTTAAATCCTTCCCAAATCCTTGTCTACCTAATCTTATGACTTTGATCTTTTTGCCTGTCTAGTCCTCTACCATGGCTTTTAACTCTTGAAATCCAAAAAAAACTTTAGATTTCCTTTCAGAAAGTAGACCCAACAATATCTGACATAGTCGTCGATGAAACTCAAGTAGTAAAGTGAACCATTGATGCTGTGCTAGGATTTTTTTAGTACGTTGTTTTAAAGAAAAGAACATGTTTTTTAATTTGAAAACGTTTTTGGACGTTCAAAATGCAAAAAATGCATTTTTAAAAACCAAACAAAGCATACCGGTTGACCAAGAAAACACCGTGCAGTGTAACACAACACCACACGGTATTATACAAAAATATCGGGTACACGTTATAATGTAATACTACACGGTAAAATGACACCGCATGGTAAGGACACTTACCTTGCAGTATCATATGGTCAATGTACCATGCGGTATATCACACACCACATGGTGCCAATGCTTTAGCTAGAATACACTGGCCGCATCGACCAGTGTACACTGGCTTGTGTATTCCGGTGAGGTCTATAAGAGCCTAGGTTCGCATCATTTTTTATTGTTTTCACCCACTTCCCTCTGCTCTTGATAGTTTCCCATAGTTTCCAGTCAAGGCCAAGTGATGGCTTGCTTTGGCCGACCTCACCCCAACTAAGAGAGGGAAAGACAAAGAGAGAAAGCGAGAGAGAAATATATGTTATGTCTATGTTTGTTTGCTTGTGTGTGTGTGTGCCTATATGTTGCCTATCACTTGGGGTTGGATGATGACTCGCTTTGGCCGGTTGGATTCATCTCACCACAAGTGATATTCTATTAGATAGTATCATGATCAAAGCTGGGTGATGGCTAGCCTTGGCCGGCTGGATTCACCTCACTTTGCTCTAGTATCATATATTCATATATATTGTATATAGATGTCAATAGAGCCAGTTATTGTCTAGATGATAGCTCGCCTTGGTCGGTTGGATTCATCTCGATGATGACCTTACAACTAGATTTGTGATCACACAATTGCCAATATAGATCATCTTGGTTCTGTGAATTGTGATTGTTAATATATGTTTCCTATTTTATCTTTTTAGCCTATCCTCCTTCGATAGGGTCTCTTGGACCAATTACGGTTTACCTACGTTTTGCATGCACCTCAATCACTTGTACAAGTTGCGCTATTGCTTGTAGGGTCCAAGCTATAATTATCTATTAGGAGTTCATGTTAGCAGGTGTGTGTAGATTTCAATTTTATTTTTAAAGAAGTTGTGTTGTGCGTGTTCTCTGTGTTTGCACATACAATTTGATTTTTGATGTCATCGTACCATAACAATGATTGTTGTGTTGATTACATATTTTCTTTCGCTTTTGTTTTTGTAATGATTATCGAGTGTTAATGTAATGCATTATGATTGGTGTGTGAATTAGTTAATTGCATCTGCGTTGGTTTTTGTATGTACACATCATCATGGTAGCAGAACTAATCGAGTGCTTATGTAATGATTTTGGTTTAAATTAGATCTATTCCTCTTCTTTTCTTGTGGCATGGCACCCCTTCAAAGAGAGAGAGAGACACTTGGAGAATTGAGTTGCAACACCTTGTCGGCAGGGTGTGTGTTCAACATATTATTAGACTGAGTGAGGAGCAAATAAGAGAGATCACTCATACCAAATTCTATGCTGGATGAAATGCAAGAGCACATATTTGCTCAATTTGAATGCAATTGGATGAGGTACGGAGAGGTGGAGTGGACGAAGGAGAAAGAGGCTATGTTGAACTTCCTACCTAGAGTGTTGGGTTGATATAGTTATGCAATGGGAAATACTAAAGCAGTCAGAGCCCTTGATAGACGAAGCAAGGATGAAGCTGGATAGGTGACTCATAGAATGGAAAGAATCCTATGCTTCCATTCATAGAAAAAACCAAAAGGAGAAAGGGGCAGCAAGTAGACTATTGAATGTCATCACCCAATATTATAACTTCTAGTGGTTCCTCAGAAAGGATTGACCCAAGAAGTCAAGATGGCAAGGCACAAATAGATCTATTCACAAAGTTTTCCAACGTGTGCTCTACAACGGTACACTTCCCACTAGTTGCATTGACAATTCTAGTAGAATTGGGTAGGGGAGTGGAAGGAATAGTGTATAACGTTAAGATAGAGGGTGTGCTAGATTTCCAACCCTATAGTACTTTGGCAAAAGGTTGAGGCATGATACTACACATGCACATAAATGGTTGAAGACAGAGTTGGCAATGACCGTAATGCATAGGCCCGTGTGTCAAGCCATTGGTTACACATGCTAGTGACCTTTGGTTAATCAATCCATACTTCAATGGAGGTGTAGTATTCATGACATGCTCATGAGTCTACCTTCCATGTATCATGATTATCTGAACTCGACAAGGTGAGGCAACCCCCACGAACAACCTTGGAATGCGTGGCATGATACATGGAGTTAGATAGAATCATGCCTATTCTATGAGAATGCTCTTGCAATTTGTGCAACTATTGCCATTGCAATGAATGTACAAGCGGCGGTTTAGACCCACTTATTTGAATGACAACAACTACGTGCTAGATTTCACACCAAATGGAAAATATCTATGTGTGAGCATTATTGACTCGGGAAGGTGTCTGCACAGAACTAGGAGCAAGCCCGAGTAGGTTCAGGCGCTTGCTCCAAAGTCACGATTTCCTACATTTGCACCAAAGCTATACCCAAGAAATGATGCATACCCTCAACCAAATGGTGCACGGTCAGACATGTCACATTAATATGTTGTCAGTGGTTTGTTACTTGGCAAAATAGCCAACTTTCTTGTGGGCTACAGGTCTGCACTATGAACTACTCAATTATACCCAAGGCATATAATCAAGCTATTGTGGGATTGTAAAATCCACTTGTGCCAGAATGGCCCCAAGAAAGGATAACAATGGACTTGTTGCTAACAAAAATACATGAACACAATGTGGATGAAAATGTCGCAATGCAACCAATCAATGATACGAAAACTTATATATGAAATGTGAAATTTGGCATCTCATCATATCTCAATTTACAAGGTGGATAGTTTTGTATTTAATAGAATGATGTTGCCATACAATTGTATAAGAACAAAATGTTGGAATGTATGTATGGCTCATGTTATGAACTCATGTCTTTGCTATTAGGTTTATCTTTTCAGGATCATAGTTCACAAATCACCACAATGGCATCATCATCAAGAACACCATCTCGACCATCCACATAGGCTAAGTACCAAGCACAAGATGCACGAGAGATGCACGCACACGCTCTAGTCAAGCGATGAAGTTCCTTATGGACATGGTTGGTGCCACCACACAACTTATGAGGAGAGACCACACAAAGGCAATTGTCATTTCCAGTCTTTTCTGTAACCCTAAAGGCTTAAAATATGCAGGTGTAAAGTCCCTTATCTTGAATGAGGATGTTATGGCTATATGGGAAATGAGCTCTGTCTCCATTCACCACGGATGATGGCCCATTAGGCACTATTATAACCAAGCCATCAAAGAAAATGCAACCATCATATGGGATATGATATTCACAAAGAAAGCTCGTGGAGATATTCCCCCATACTTTGTGAAAGTGCTATATGCAAAGTTCATGCTTGGTCGTGAAGTGGACTTTGCCTCAAGTGCTCAAGTACGTGAGCAAAGTCCATTGTCAAGTGACTATCATATTTAAATATCTTTTCGACTATTTGCTTCTTCTTTTTTGGAAAAATTCTAGCCCAACGTCAATTGACAAGTTTGTATGTGACCTCACTAGACGTGTAGCATCCGTGACGACTGACCATCTCTTCATGGCCATCAAAGAGGACATTCAAGACGGACAATAGGGAGCATGCACTGAGTGCAACATCACATTTCCTCTTGAGACTATGTGAGATGCAGTTATGGAGCATCAGCGGGTGATGCAAGAGAATGAGCAGCTGATAAGTGACAATGAACGATTGCATGCACTGTTATCTCAAACTAGACAAAGGCTTGATATCAACAATGCATACGTGGAGAATTTCCTGATAGCAGCTAATTATTTCCAATAAGCACGTGATGCACAAGCCACCTTACAACATATCGAACAAGGAGGCATAGTCTCAACAATTAACCGTGATTTTGTTGGCCTCGTGCGCAAACCGTCCACAATACCCGCTCAATTACAGCTCATCTTGTATGGGCCATGTTGTCCAATCTTTGAACATTGCTTTGACAGGTCCACCAGATATTATTATCTCCCTTGAGATCATCTCTTTCACCTTGCTTGCCTCATGAATACTCTATAGGTGAGAAGTGCATGTGCAGTGTGCAATGCGTGCTCCTATGGCACATGAGTTGTATGACATGCTTGGAATCGAAGATGTAGCCCTCAAGAAAGTTGTGTATTTTGCCAAGTAACCAACCGATAGCATTGTAATGTGACATGTCCAACCATGTGCCATTGGTTAAGGGTATGCATCATTTCTCACGTACAGCTGTGATGCAAACTAAGGAAATCGTGACTTTGGAGCAAGTGCTTAAACTTGCTCGTGCTTGCTCCCGAGTTCTGTTGGCATTCAAGTGTGTGTTTGAACCCCCACTCGTGCAATACTTTCATTGCAATGGCAATAACTACGCAAATTGCAAGAGCATTCTCATAGAATAGGTGTGCTTGCATCTAACTCTGTGTATCACGCCACACAATTTGAGGTTGCTTGCGAGGTTGCCTCGACTTGCCCACTTTGTATATGATACATGGAAGGTAGGCTCATGAGCATGTGTCATGAATACTACCTCCATTGAAATATGGATTGATGAACCAAAGGTCACTAGTGTGTGTGTAACCAATGGCTCAACACATGGGCCTATGCATTACCGTCCTATCCTCAACCATTTATCTGCATGTGTAGTATCTTGCCAACATAAGATACAATTGGCTTGAAACCTGGCACACACTCTATTTTAACTCGCGGATACACTCTTCCTTCCACTACCCTACCCAATTCTTCTAGAATTCTCAATGCAACTAGTGGGAAGTGTATCGTTGTAGAGCACAAGTCATCAAACTTTGTGCATACATTTGTTTGTGCTTTTTTGTCTTGACTTCTCGGGTCAATCCTTTCTAAGGAACCACTAGCAATCTTGGTATAATATTGGATGGTGACATTCGATAGTCTACCTACTGGCCCTTTCTTCTTTTGGTTTTTTCTATGAATGGCAACAGGGATTCTTTCCATTCTATGAGCCACCTATCCAGCTTCATCCTTGCTTCGTCTGTCAAGGGCTCTAATAAGTTGGCCTTTACAAAGTGGACAAATCAATCTAGTCGACAAGTAATCTGCTAGACAATAAAGATGGAATTTGTTGCTGCAAGGCAAAGAATAATAGCCAGTTGAGTTATCAAACAAACACTAGCATATTGGGCACAAACAATTGTCTAGGCTATCAGAGGGAAGGGATTCAATGGCATATGGTTGAGAAGATGGATGTCAACAAACAACTAACCGCACCTCCACACCCACATCTCCGATCAGTGCTGCAAATGCATCATGGGCCTATTGCTATAACCATGTGTTCAAGTCCTCTAGGCTCTTCAATTGGGCACACAGAGCTATAATTTCATTCTGCAACTCTGGCTCAGTTTGCGATATTTCAGTTTCTAGGCTATGCTCTCTTCGTAGAGCTGCACCACTTGTTGCTCCGATGGTCTACATGCCCTCCAATTCCATGGACAATTGTGACTAGGTGATTGCAATTCTGTACGACCACGCGTACACTTGTCCTTATAAGAGGAGAAGTCCACCTGTATACCCTTAATGAAGTGCACATATAAGAATTTGGCAAAGTACATTGCCACTTCATTATGGTTTGCGTCTTTCCATATACCTCAATATATATTTGCCTAGCATTTTGTTGCATCTGTTCATCTTAACAATTGGCTATCTTCCATCTCCCGTGCTGATCCAAAGCTTGGGTTGAGGTGCTTCCATATCCCTCTGTTGTTCTTCTGCGTCTCCTCATGTGGCTGCCCCTTCATCAACTTCTAAGGGCCAAATTGCCAAAAGCTCTTGTTTGGAGACCAGCTTGTTCACTTCTTTCCATTGCATGCCTGTAAAACCAACACCCATGCTTCTTTTAGCTCTTCTTGTAGCTCGGGTGCAACACCCATTGCATGCCTCTTCTTGTACCTCGGGTGCAAGCCACTATTTCTACCCATGCTCTTCCTCTTTCCTGCAAACTCTCTCTGTCTCCAAAGACTGCTTCTTCAGATGCTTGAATGCCTTCTGACTCTTCGAGAAGTCCATGGCCATCCCTCAGTATATGTCGTCAGCATCTAGACTTTGCAAAAAAATCCAATAAGATATTACCCAGGTGCAGGTCTGTGTGCATCCACCTTCCTATGTGCAGCCTTGCCAAACCATCCACAAGTGCATGGATGATATGGAGGAGATTCTCACAAATGACATTGATTCGAGCAATATCTTCCTTCTCCAATGTAGTTTGGACTTCCCGCTTGTTGTGGCCATTAGATCCGCTCCTCCTCTTAGAACATGGTGGCAGTAGCGTGTGAATCTGCCGTGGTCCATTGGCAAAATTTGAAGGAACTGTAACAAGCTACCACCATTAAAGTATGGCGTGATGGTCCATAGTGGCTCTTCGCGAGTTATTGCGATCACACGTACAAGGACTGGGTGTAAATTTTGCATGAGTAGTTCTCTCCTTGCTTCTCGTTTATGCATCCCAATATTGCCCTTTTACTTCTTTTTGGCATATTCCATGCGATATGGCAACCGTGTAGCTCCTACCAACCGCACTTTAAATACAGTGCCATAGGTTCCTGAGCCAAATTTTCTCACCAACTTGGATCTCCCTCTCTGTGACATAGGCCAAGATTGACACTCTGTCTATGTTACTAGCCACGTGTTGTGCCCTTTGAACATCATCACCTCTCAATGTTTGAAAGGGTATAGAGGCTGGCTGCTCTTCACCTACAGCCAGGGCTGGCTGCTCTTCCATAGGCTGCTGCTACCGTCTTTTCCCATCTCTTAGCCACAATGACACGACAATCTGATGCAACGACCTTACTCTTATGCTTGGCCTATACACCTAGTGTCCATTGTGCTAATTTGAAGACATTAAACTCTTGTGCAAGTGTAGGGTCTACATTGCATGCTTTGTTGAAGCGGGTCTCTGCATTCCCAATAAAGCTATCAACCCAAAGCATGGTATCTATCTCCCATTGCACCCAGCTTGCAAGGTCATCATGACCTTCAAAATGCAAGCTTGTCTTAGCATCATCAAGAATCCGCCTCTTCATAGCGCCGACTCCCTCTAAACTGATTCTGTCTCACTCTCCTCCATGTTGCACACCCTAATAAAAAATGCATCCCAAATGCACTCGCCCTTACTTAGCTCTTCCCCTAATTTTTACTTACTGTCGGTGGTTGAGGCCATGCCTGTGATTAGATCTTCCTGTGTGCATGCAAAGCTTTCTCACTTGACCTTAGCAAATAGCTACAGTTGCCACACAATTATGAGCAGGCAAGCATCTGACAATAACTCTCACCCTATGCATTCTTAATTTTTTTAATTACATGAAATGCAAATGAGTTATCATGCATTAATGTAAAAGTTTGAAGATTAATAACTTTCAATGCAACAAATGATTCTTTCAATGCACGCATGCAAAAAATGATTCTTTCAATGCATGCATGCAACAAATGCAAGGTGATTTCTTAAAAATTTTGATAACCCCCCACCCCCTGCTTTACGTGGAGAGCCAAGGAAACCTACTTCCAGGTCGTGGTTCCAACTAGTCCCCTCGTCCTTTTCAGGACATGGGACCAAGAACCACTTCCTAGACCATGCCCCTCGGCCAAGACTTGGAGAGAGGAGGATTTTTACCTCTTCTCAATCCACTCTTAGTGAAAATGAAACCGATAGTTGGCATATGTCTTGGGGTAGTAGTACTACCGTCGGTAATTATTGTATCACCGTCAGTAGCAATAGTACTACTGGTGGTAAGTAGCATACTACCACCCGTAGTGCTACTATTCTTGGCAGGAATACTTTTACTACTAGCTGTAATAAAATTGTACTGGCAGCACGGTTAATACCATTCCTGGTAGTATTGTGTCAAACTACCGGCGGTAGTATTAGAACTACCACCGGCACTAGGACACTGCCAATAGTGTTCATACATTCATCGGTATGTATCCGGTTTCCAGGTCAGGGCTACTTGATAGCGTAAAGGCATGATTGTATTCGTGAATTAGTGAAATATGTCATCACGACATGTAATCACAAGAAAATTCATGTGATTGTGTGAATATGCAATCATTGCTTGCTCTTGCATTTATTGCCATGTTGATCATACTTTTTGAAATGTGTGGAGAATGTGTGTTCCTTCCTAAACTTATTCCACGCTTGTATTTCTCCATTTCATCCATTATTGTTCTATGTCATTTTAGATGTTCAAGCTCCTAATTTGATTCTCTTTTGGCTTTTTCAAGAAATCACAACTATACATCCTTATACAACATAAACATTCTAGGTTTCTCCTAACTTGTCATAAGTCATAACATAACTTTCATTTTGGCCATAAGACTATGAAATGGAGTGTTGATCAAAGTGCCACAGATTAGGATATAATTTTTTCTGTTTGCATTGTCCATTTATCTCTTTGAATTTTCAAGTGCTCGAGACTTAGGTTGCATTCTCGATCTGTTCCTTTGAATTTTGAGGTCTTCGACTCTTAGGATTAGATCAAAAGGAAGTTGGGTGCTAATGCAACCGGATAGAAGAACAAAAAGATGATCAGGAAATAAATAAAGTGAAGGATTTAGAACAAAGGGTGGGAAGAAATAAAAAATGGAAATATTGATTTAGCATGTGTACATGCATAAAGAGCTTGTCTTGTTGGATCATCCAAACTATCTTCCATAGTATAGACCAAATTGTAAGTGACTTCCTTGAGAGTTTATATAACATAAATCAAAATTTTTTGCTTTAAATTTGTCTCACGTTATTTATTCCTTTCGTTTAGATATACACCCTTCATCCTATGAGTAGTGGAAACCGATAGAATGCATTTTAGGATTTGTGGATGTGTTACATGCATCCATAGCGGAGTTGCAATATTCAAGTAGATCTGCAATGCAGCTTGCTCAACCAGGTATTGTATAGTCTAGCAGTTAAGGGGATCTTAGAGGGATGCCCAGGGAATTCTCCACCTCCTACCACTCGTTATGGGAGAAATGCAAGCACATGCGGTCCAAAAGTGTCACTCCAATGGCTTCTAGAGTTGTAGCAATGTGAATCTACAAGAGAAGAAAGGAGAGAAAGGATAGGGGAAGAGGAATGAAAGAGGGGGGAAAGAGAGGGAGGAGGGGAGGGGATCCATGGAAGCAAAGAAGGAGGAAAGGGGTGAGCATTCACAAAGGCAAGAGCAAGACAAACATAGATAACACTTCTTGGAAGAGAAGAAGATCTTCTATTTCTCAAACTTGCATACATACATTTGAAGACCAAAAGTCAAACTTTCTAGTTTTTATACATAGAGAAGGGAGGGCCAACCCTACTCACCACTCTCCCTATTTTTCATGTTACAAGCACTTGGACCATGTTCCTAGTGATTTTACTTCCTTGCTTAGTTTCTTGTACTTAGGGTGCATTGAAGGATATAATTTAGGCAAAATGAAACTAGTTCTCCATTTTTAAGCTCAACGATAATCGTTACAACAAGATGATTATGCTTTCATAAGAAAGCTAACTCTACTCCTTTGGCATCATATATCTATGCAAATGTTTTCCCAAATGGATGAAGTGCATAGATTACTCAACCTCAAACAAACCCCCCACCCTCGCCACTTCCGCCTCCCAAATTTAAAAAACGGATTTTTACAAAAAAAAGCCGTATGTCAAAATAATCTATCGAATTACAAAGAGAAGGGGAGAAACTTTCAAATATCCAAGTGATTATGAGAGGAATTGATTAAGAAAGAAACATGTTCCCAGAGGTAAAATTTATCCCATTCATTGGCCAAGCAAACTGCTCCCATTCATTGGCCAAACAGCAAGCTTTGCCTTGACGATGAACCGCCGATCGTTGCGCGCCTTTTATTTCCTCCCGCGTTCCAAATTACCTTGGTAGGCAGGAACCTCGATTGCCATTTGCACAGTACGTGGCTTCTCTCCACGCCCCATTTTGACTCCCTAGCAATCCGACTAACCGTGTCGCTGAGTCCTGACAAACTCATCAGACTCTAGCATGCATATTCATCCCACTTAGGCTAGCAAATTGACTAGGGATCGTCGGATAGACCGAAAAAGATGCTCACAAACTCCACGTCGGGGTGCAGTGAAGGAGGAAATGAATGGATGTCCCAGCTTAGAAGCTCAAGCTGTGTGAATTCTTAGTTCTGTTGGAGGGACGACGAAGCGCTCCATTGCTACGCTTAACACCTAATTACATGATTGAAGGAGAAGAGATGGTTGCACAGGCTTGCGGAAGGATGCGATTGTATTAGACGGGCTGATAGAAGCTTATCCATCTCAGCACCGTCCAAGCTGGTCCGGGATGGTAATTTTGATCATCGGAGAGGGCTCGCAAAATGATAAACACGTGCAGAAGTGACAAAGCAGAGGTAAGGAGCAGAGTGATGCGGATGAGAGGGGACATTGTTTCCGAAGGAAACTACAGCAACGCCCCGGCGGAAAGGCAGAAAACAGAGAGGGAGATGTTGAGGCAGAGGTCGGAGTTCGAGGGAAGGGCCATGGTTTTTTGAAGGCTTAGAGGTTTGCAGGGTGAAGCAATGGGAGGAAGGCTTAGAGGTTTGCAGGGTGAAGCACTTAGATTATGGGACCTTAAATTATATCCTTTGCATTTGTCTCTCATTATGCATTCATTTCTATCAAAGATAACTCTACAATTTCTCTTTATCATTTGTCCAAGTGACAAGAGGTTCTTGGTAAGTTCTATAACGTATAGTACATCATTTACAATCTTTTGTGTCCTGTAATATTATCCTTACGTACTTTTGCTTTTCCTTTTCCTTTTTTTTTAAAAACAAAAATTGCCGACCTTATTAGGGGGGTGGTCAACCCGCACAAAAAAAAGGAGAGACCAAGGATACAAAATTTGGTCCTAGAAGGGCTACCCTCCCTGGAACTATGCTGCTAGCAACTAACACCCTCTAGCCTGATCTCATGGTGGATGACTGCAAACCTATCAAAACTTCACTAACTAGTGGGTCTTTATCTACAATGATATGACTAAAATCTAACATGGCCGCCGCGACATCCACGATGATGCGTGAGGCTCTCTACTCTTTTTGGTGTAGGGATTTGAAAACGTCTAGGTTCCTGGTCACCCAGACCGCAAGGATGACTGCGGCCCTAATTAGGTGCCAACTTCCTACCAGGCTGGACGGGAGCGGAAAAGTATCTCCTAGCAGGGCCGCTCTCCATTTAGGCCCTATTCTAAAGTGAGCCATCAGCCCTATATTTCTTACAGCTTTCTCTACCCTCCACCAAACTTCCTATGTTACCGAGCAGCTCCAAAAGAGGAAGAGGCATCTTATGAACTCTGGCTCAGCGCCACAAAGACCTCACATTGGGTTCAAAGGCAGCCACTTAGCAAGCTTCCCCCTCATCGGGATTTATCAGTTCATCAGCTTTCACAGAAGGAACCTTGCCTTGCCCGCCATGCAGAACTTCCAGATGGAGGCGAACCGCTTCCTCCACCATGCCGGTCTGAACTTGAGGTTCCACCTTTGGTTTAGTTCGGGGACTCTAGGGTCCACGCCTGAACCAGATGCTTGTAGAGAGTCCTAGCCGTCATCTTCCTTAGTGGTGTCTTGCCTATGATCCACTGATTCGCCCGCCAGTCTGCTGACGCGATGGTGTTTGTGGGCCAAGAGTTTGGGATATGGTCCAAAACCGCTTGGATCATGTCTGCTTCCCCATCAGAGAGGGCGTGCACCTCTCGAATTTGAGCCAGGTTCAGCCAGTCCACTTTTTTGGGGTCCCAAAGGTCTTCCCACGTTCTGAAGCCTTTCTTGTCAAGGCCGCAAGCTCTACAGATGTCATGAAGCACAAACGGGTCACCTTCTCAGGCAGAGCTGCACTCCACCAAATACTCTCTTTTAGGCTAGCGTCTCCACAAAAGCTCATTCGCCCCTTCCAGGTCATAGCCTCGACCCCGATCTTCCATGCTGTCACCAGGCCTTGAGAGACTTCCAACCCTTTGATGTGGACCGATAAAGAGGAGCAAGTGCGATCATACCACCCAAGGTCAAGCCAACTTCCAATGCCCCTGGGGTTGGAGTTTGAGATAGAGAATTTGATCATAGAAACCCAAGGCGCGTTAACCTTGAACATGCATGGCAGCCACTTACCCAGCATTATGGCATTTCTGAGGTGGTAATCCGAGAGATTTAGCCCGCCCTGCTGCTTGGGAGCTTTTGAGGGATCCCATGGGATGTAGTGCATTCTTCTTTTGCCCTGTTTCTTTGCCCACACGAAGCTGCATAATAATTTTTTGACTTAAGCCATTGCGACTTAGCGAAGTGCCAAATGGACGCCGACTATGTAGTCGAAGCTGCCAGGATATGATGCACCACCAGGATTCGAGCATTCTAGCTAAGGGCAACCCCACTCCCAAGCATGCAGCTTGGCTTTGAGCTTGTCGAGGAACCACTCAAACCTCTGCCTCCTATTTACATCGACGCTGAGAGGAGAACATAGGTATCGGACTACTTTGCCTTTGGGCACCACATCCACACCTAAGCCAAGCACCCATACGAGCGACGAGTCGTAGGCCATCCTAAGTAGAAATGTTTTCAACCAGTTGCACTTGGACCCTGAGGCTGTGCATTAGGTATCCAAGATCTGGAGCAAACTCCTAATGCTAGGCTCATCTTCTTGAATCAATGCCATGGTGTCGTCCGCAAAGTGCTGGCAACCAAGGTGCTCCCCCGTCAACAAGTAGAGACCTTTGATCGACCCGTCGGCCACTGCATTCGTCATAGACATTAGAGGCACTGTTGCAAGTATGAACAAGAGTGGGATGAGGGGGCATCCCTCCCTCACTGACCTTGTCAGCTTGAAGCAACCGACCGCTCCTCTGTTGATGCATAACACGACGGAGGCATTCCCAAAGAGGGGGATCACTTTGTTAATAAAATATGCACCGAAACCGAGTTTGGCTAGAACCTTGACTAGGAAATCCCAGCGAACTCTATCATAGGCTTTCTCTAGGTCGATGCAGAAGAGGAGGAGCTTTTCCTCCAAGGCCCTAGCATAATCAATTGCAGTAGCCACATTCAAGATGTTTTGATAAGATCCCTCTGCCTCTGACGAATCCTGTTTGCTCTTTGTCAACATCCGCCCTCCTCCAGACCTTCATAATACGAATCGCCAACGCTTTAACTATGACCTTGTAGGATGTATTTAGCATAGTAATTGGCCTCCAGTCGCCCACTTTAAGCCTAGACTATTTTTTGGGGAAGAGCTTCACCAAACCTACATTTACATCTTGGGAAAGAGACCCCACAGGGCCACAGCCACATTAGCCATGGCGGTTAGGTCCTACCCAATCATCCCCCAAAATGCACGGTAGAATTTTTTCATCAAACCATCTGGGCCCGGAGACTTTTCCTTTGCCATTTGACTTAGCGCCTCCTCAAGCTCTTCCTTATTAAATGGCCTACGCATTCGGCCACGTTGGTACTTGCTGACGCAGGGATCCAAGCCAGCAGCTACTGCCTGTATGCTCTCCTCCCACTAAGAATCTTGCATGGTTGTTACAACTCCCAATTCCGTAAGGAACACTTCGGCCATGTGCATCTTCCCCAACTACAGCTCCCAATTCCTTAAGGAATGCTTTGGCCATCTGTGCTAGAATTTCGAGACCATCTTCCCCTGGAATCCATTAACTTATCAATCTTCTCTCTCTACTCGTTTCTTTTGACCGATTGGAAGAAGACCTTGGAGGCGCCATTCCCTACAGCAAGCCATGTCAATATGCTTTTAAGGCGGGTGTGTTTGGCTTTGGCGGACTCAGCTTCATGGAGGGTGACTTTTCACTCGGAGAGCAGTGTGGTTGTGCATTGATCTTTAGCGTACTCCTGGATCACCCGCAAAAGAGATTCACGGGTCTTTATGTGGGCTTCACGACCTAACTTCCATCTCGCCTTCATATTTTTGTTAGCTTCCCTAGTGAGCATATTAACTCTGCAGGTCACCGCATCCCACTTGACTTGAGGGTTGGCCGCCTTGCTCGTATCTATGCACCATGTCCTTTTGATGGTGAGGCAATAGTCTCTCGACTTTAGAAGGTCATGATTTAGTTTAAGGGGTACATCACAAGATCTTCTTGTTTTACAAAGGATGCTGAGCCTCCACACCATCGGTAATGATTAGAAATCGAGGTGCTCGCAACATATTCATCGCTCATCGAGGCACGGGTCCACTAGCCCTCCTCCGACAAGTAGAAACGATCGAGGCATGCCGCCCTAAAGTCTTCTCCCTTTTGGTGGTTGTTTCATGACAACCCATTGAGACCCTCTTCGTCAATTTCTATGGCATCCACTAGGCCGTGGCAGAGGCAAAACTCGTCCCATTCTTCACATTCAGCACCCAAAAGAAGACCTCCCATGTGAGTGCGGTCCAAGAGCTTCTTGGTGAAATTCCAATCACCTCCTAGCACCCAGTGGCGACCTTCAATTTGAATGCTTAGCTGACTCCAGCAAGTCCTCCTCTTGGCCGCAATGTTTAGGGCATAAACACTAACCACCCCAAACTCAAAGCCCTTGCCTACTAGACCCACCCCTATCGACCACCTATGCGAGTCTCTGAACTATTCTCCTAACTTTCTCCTCGGGAGGGGAGGAGAAGCTGGTTTAAAGCTTCTTGGCCAAAACTGTAAGAAAATAATACGTCGTCTGTGCTCAACAGATAACAGAATCAAAATTTTGATTACTGTAGAATTGATACAATAGATGGCGCTGCCTCCCAACCGTGCGCTCCTGTGAAAGAAGCTTCGATGGCATGCTCGAAATAGTAGAAGACGGAGGCTGAATGCTAAGGAATCAAGGTTGTTGTAGCCAGTGATGAAATGGGCTTCACGGGCTTGCTCTTATATAGCCACCAGTCGTAGTCGGTTAGGCTCGATTGGGTGGCCAACCCAATCCACCCAAAACGGTCGACTGGGGGTCGGTCGCGAAATAGGCCACCGACCATACGATAGAACCAGTGCGCAAAACAGAGCAACTAACCCTCAACTAACCTATGGTCATCGTTCGGCCCACAGCCATCCGGGATCATCTGAGGCTTCAAACAGGCCCCGCAACCCGAGAGTGGGCTGCCTCAAGAAATGCTCCGTCTACCCTCAATGCGGTCAGTCAAGGGATGCCTTCTCGCACTTGCATGTAGCCTAGTTGGCGGTGTGCCAACTCTATCTGAAGCCGTCTAGCCATCAGGCCACACATGGCCCCCATCTGGTGTCCAAACCAGGACCTACCGGCGGATAACCGAGCTACTCAAATGCCTTCTCCTCATATGGGGGGCTTACAAGTAGAGTTAGCTGGTTCCCGCGTAGTTACACGAGAGTGGAGCATTGATATCTAACACCCCCCCTCAATGTCCACCCGCAAGTGAACTTACTTTTTCGGCCCAATGCCAAGTCAATGAAGATGCCTCTCTAGCAGGTCACTTCCAAGAGCCTTCGTGAAGATGTCCACAGCATTCTATGTAGTCGGACAGTACACCAAGTCAACCTCTCCATCCATGATCAACTCGTGTACAAAGTGATATTGAATCTCAATGTGTTTTGTGCGAATGTGGAACACGGGGTTCTTTGCAATCGCCATGCAACTCTGATTGTCACATGATAACTACGTAGGCTTGTTTTGCACTGCACCCATGTCCCCTAAAATCCTCCTCAACCACACTGCCTCGCAAGAAGCAAAGCATGCAGATTTGTACTCGGCCTCGGTAGAAGAAAGAGCAACTATGGGTTGCTTCTTGCTGACCCATGACACAACTCCAGATCCAAGTGAGAAACAATACCCTGTCACTGATCTCCTACTGTCCACGTCTCCTGCCCAATCCGAGTCACAGAATCCGGTCAAGATGTTGCCCTTGGTATAGGTGATGCCATAATCAAGTGTGCCTTTGATGTATTTCAGCACCCGCATCCCTGCCCTCCAATGGTTCTCCTGGGGCTTATTGGAAAACCTGCTAAGTACACCAGTCGCAAAGCTGATGTCCAGCCGTGTGTTGCACAGGTAGATCAAGCTGCCCACAAGCCTTCTGTACTTCGCTTCATCCACCAGTGGTGATGAATCCTCGTTTGAGAGCTTCGCGTCAACCTCCATAGGGGTACCAATTGTTTTGAACTCAGCCATGCCAAATGCTTTCAGTATCTCTCCAGCATATTTCAGCTGTGAAATGAAGATCTGTTTCGGCTCCTGCCAAACTTCAATCCCCAAACAGAAATGCATCAGTCCGAGGTCTATCATTTCAAACTCTCTTCCTAGCAAATGCTTCGTCTGCGAGATCTTCTCTTCATGGTTCCCTGTTATGACAAGGTCGTCCACATAAAGGACCACGATCATACACCTACCTCCTTCTCTGAAGATATACAAATTTGCATCAGATGGGCTCCTCTTGAACCCGTTTTGCAGAAAGTAGGCATCAATTCACTGGTACCATGCTCGTGGGGCCTGTTTCAGCCCGTAAAGTGCCTTCTTTAGTTTGCAGACTTTACCTTCTGAACCGAGGATCTCAAAACCTGGTGGTTGTTCCACGTATACCTCCTCCTTGAGATCTCCATTCAGAAAGGCGGATTTCACATCCATCTGAAACACGGGCCAACTTCCCTGGGCAGCTAAAGCCAAAACACTACGAATTGTGGTTAGTCGAGCTGTCGGAGCAAAATTATCTTGATAATCAAAACCATGTACCTGTGCAAATCCTTTTGCCATGAGCCGAGCCTTGTACTTATCCAACGTGCCGTCGGACTTGTACTTGATCTTGTACACCCACTTGGTTCCGATTACCTTGCATTTTGGTGGTCGATCCACAAGGTCCCAAGTGTTGTTCTTCATTATGGAGCCATACTCCGACTGCATAGCCTCCATCCACCTATCATCACCTTGTACCTCTTCAAGACACTTGGGTTCATCAGCACGGATCACTTCTGTCATCAAAGCATAGTTGACCAAGTGTACCTACTCCCTTCTTTGCTCCTCTAATCTCTTCGACCGGCGGTGTTCGGATGGTTCCTCCTTAATTGCTGGAGGTTCTCTGCCGTCCAAAAGCCACTTTACCCACTTCGGGAATGGCCGTTGCTGTTGTGGTTCTGCAGGCTCTTCTTCATCTTCTTTGTCTTGAATCCTCCCAAGCACCATTGGGGAGTTCGGTCTGCTGTCAGTGGCGGTACTGGATGGATATCCTGGTCCTGGTTGTCTGGGAAGGAAGCATCCTCCTCCAATTGATGTGGTTCTTCTGAGAAGACCACATCGTGTATAGAGATGGTAACCCTTCGCCTCTTCACTGTAGCCCAAGAAAATACACTTCCGGCTCTTCGGTTCCCATTTGGTCCTGGTAGCATCAGGGACATGCACAAAACAGTCACATCCAAAAACTCTGAAATGTGCAGCTGAAGATTTCTTACTAGAAAAGGCTTGCAGTGGAGTCATCCCATTCACAGCCTTCGTGTAGCTGCAATTGAGGATGTAAACTGCAGTGTTACATGCTTTAGCCCAAAAAGTCTTTGGCAAATCTTTCTCTTTCATCATACTCCGGCCCATTTCGCAGATGACGCGCATCTTGCATTCTGCTACTCCATTTTGCTGTGATGTATGTGGCGGGGTTTTTGCCTCTTGATTCAATGTCTTTTGCAGTAACTTTCGAATTCAGTCGATGTGAACTCTCCACCTCTGTCTACTTTCAGCTTCTTCACCTTCCTCCCCGATTCTTTCTCGACCATTACATGCCATTCCTTGAACCTACTGAAAGCCTCGTCTTTCGTCTTCAGGAAGTATATTCTACTGTAGTCATCGATCAGTGTCATGAAGTAGAAGGAACCACCCAAAGCTTCCGTCTCCATCTTTCCGCAGAGGTCCATGTGAACGAGCTCTACAGGAGCCTTTGCTCTGCTGGCCTCTTTAGGAAAGGGCTGCCGATGCTGCTTGCTTATCATGCAAGCTTCACATACATTAGGCAGATCTGAAATTTCTGGTAGGTCTGCAATCATTCCACTTTTATGCATCTCCTTCAAAGAACTAAGGTTTAGATGACCAAACCTCTCATGCCACAGCTTAGTGTTCTTCACATCCGCTCGAGCACTGAAAGCTGAGAGTTCGTAAATGTTGTTGCGCCGTGTACCTTTACCAATGACCTTTCCTTGAAGATCCAGGATCTGTGCACCATTCTTATCGAATTGAACTTTGAGGTCCCGATACGTGATCGCAGAAATGGACAAAAAGTTCCTCTTAATATCTCACACATAAAGAACATCGGACAACTGTTTTACAACTCCATCTGACTTGAGAGCAATCGTACCTTTTCCTTTTGCTAGACATTTTGCATCATTGCCGACTGCTACCATGATGTCATTCCCTACCGGCTGTAGAGAGCTATACCAATCCTTCCGACTGGTCATGTGGTGCGATGCACCACTGTCAATGATCCAAGGTTCATTTGTAGGTACATGAACTGCCTCCATGCAAATCTCCTGAATTGCGATGAACAGCTCTATGGGTACTGCCTGCGCGCTATTGCTGGACTCTTTCTTCACTTCGTTCTTCTCATCTGCAATCTTCTTGCGGCACTCATTCTGCTTGTGCCCTGCCTTGTTGCAATAGAAGCACTTGATCTTCTTCTTTCTCTTTTTATCATCAGAAGAAGATGGGTTACCAGAGTCCTTACCCTTACCTTTCTTTGATCCAGTCCCAAAATCTGAATCTTCTCCAGTCCTCATCTTTTGACGCATCTCCTCCTCCAGAAGCATCGTGTTGAAATCGTCAAAGTTAAGGGGCGGATTTCTATTCTTCGTATTCAGCGCCGCAACAAGACTGTCGTACTTTGGTGGGAGAATCCGTATGCACCTTCGTGCTAGATTCTTGCTGGTGATGGTGATGCCAATCGCAGTCATCTAATCGCGTAGATTCTTCACTCTGGTGATGAACTTCTCTGCCGATTCAGACTCATACAACTTTTCATTCGCGAGTTGAGTCTCCAGATTCTGAATCCGCGTCTGATTCGTGGTCTCGTACTGATTTTTCAAGACCGTCCATGCCTCCTCCGTTGTGGTGACATGTTGAATTAACGCGATGATGAAATCACTAACACTGCAGACAATAGAACACAACGCATCTACATTTCTTCTTGTCCACGCGAGAATCTCATCCGCAGTTGGTACTATCTGTTGGTCTCGGAACCGGCCTCACGTCCACCCCAGTAGCAATGTCCCAAAGCTCATATGCGCTTAGGATGGTCTTCATCTTGAACTTCCAGAGAGGATAGTTAGAGCCGTCCAACTTTCCGCTTTCGCCGAACGGGGGGATTCGCAATCTTGCAGGCTAGGCCATCTCTCACAATCTGCTCGCAAATAGAAACACACTACCAAATCTTCTTGCTAGAGTCCAGGCTCTGATACCATGTAAGAAAATAATACGTCTGTGCTCAACAGATAACAGGATCTTGTACGCAAGAGAGAAAACAAGATAGTATGGAGAATCAAAAATTTGATTACTGTAGATTTGATACAATAGATGGCGCTGCCTCATAGCCGTGCGCTCCTGTGAATGCGCTCCTGTGAAAGAAGCTTCGATGGCGTGCTGGAAACAGTAGAAGACAAAGGCTGAATGCTAAGGAATCAAGGTTGCTGTAGCCAGTGATGAAATGGGCTTCACGAGCTTGCTCTTATATAGCCACCAGTTGTAGTCGATTAGGCTCAATTGGGTGGCTAACCCAGTCCACCAAAAATAGTCGACTGGGAGTCGGTGAAATAGGCCACCGACCATACGATAGAACCAGTGCGCAAAACAGAGCAACTAACCTGTGGTTTTCGTTCGGCCCACAGCCATCCGGGATCATCTGAGGCTTCAAACGGGCCCCGCAACCCGAGAGTGGGCTGCCCCGAGAAATGCTCCATCTACCCTCAGTGCGGTCAGTAAAGGGATGCCTTCCCACACTTGCATGTAGCCTAGTTGGCAGTGTGCCAACTCTATCTGAAGCTGTCCAGCCATCAGGCCACACATGGCCCCCATCTGGTGTCCAAACCAAGACCTACCGGATAACCGAGCTACTCAAATGCCTTCTCCTCATATGGGGGGCTTACAAGTAGAGTTAGCTGGTTCCCGCGCAGTTACACGAGAGTGGAGCATTGATATCTAACAAAAACATCCATGTAGGAAGGAGGTCCTTCACGTGTCTCATCATGCCAATCGGGGGCGGCCGGCAATCCTTCCTCAATCGCCTCTGACATCCTCGCCTAAATCCTGCGCTATCCAAGGAGGTGCAGCTTCAGCCTTGCCACTCATTGTCTCCTCGAGTGTCGGAGACAGGACCTCGCTATAGGTTCTAGACCTCTTCTGGGGAAGGCCTATGCTCCCTTCATGTGGGGGCCGCCTGTCGAATATGCATCGGGGCAACGAGGGCTCTAGCTAGACCCGACAAGATGCTTGTCAAGAACTCAAGCTTAAGGGTCTGCTTTTCCTTTTCCTTGGATAGGAGTTGGTGTATTGCCAGCTATATAGATCACATTCCTGCATTGGACATTAACATGGTGATTGCATTCACATGTTGATTCTCTAAGAGGCTGCAATTAATTATTCGCCCATACTTTCAAAGACAAGGTAGATGTGTTGGATTTTAGGTTCACCATAAGTATCCGCAGGCGGGGGGGTGACAATCGGTCCTGACCATCTCTTGCATTCACATGTTGATTCTCTACCAGGATGCAATTAATTGTTCAAGTTGGCTTTTAGGTTCACCATAAGTAGGGCAGAAGTATCACTTCTTGAATTGCATAATGACTATGGCTATGTCCATGGGAATTTCCTCTTCCTCACAATGCGGAACGCTTATGAGCAATGCAAAGGGGATCCCATGAGTTTGGGTTTGAGCTCTTTTTTTACTTCCGAAAAAGAGACCCTCTCATCAGACGGTTGTCATAGCCATCCTCAGACCTTGACATAAGAAGGATGCAATTAGCAAAGTTGGATGTCAGGTTTCATTTATTCACAATGCCGATTGATGATCAAGGAAGCACACTACACATCAGACGGGTCGCGCCATTTTTGTATAATGAAATGGGCACTTGTAGTGGGGATATTCTCACCTTATGCAATCAAAAACCCACATTGGGTGTCATCAATAGGCCGTTGATCTCATATGGACATGCACATGACACACAAGTCAACACCAAAATCTTTTGTAACTATTTATTTTCATATTCTTAAAATGAGTAGATCACGATATATACATTTTACTTTCAAGGGCTATAATACATAGCCCATGTCATCGTTTTAGGATTTTTGAGACAATCCCATAATTTTGAGACTGTGCACATTAAAGAGTTAAGTCATAAAGTATAGTCCTTCTATGGGCTTTCATAAAACATACTTGTGAGAATTGACTTTTTGTGGACTTAATCTAGTCTTGATGTTTCAGGATATTGCAGGTGTACATTTATATGATCGCTTGTTTTTGTGTTATAAAGTGAACATATCCGTGATGTTCTATCTTATTACACAATTTAGGGAGAAAGAGAGAGGCCCAAACACATCAACCAAGTTGAGTACCAGCAACATCCTATTATCGACTTCCCTTTTTGACATCACCAGCATTCACCAAAACTCAATAGACTCAGGTATTTTGGTCCCCTAGACAACGTATAGAGGTTTTTACATTCCGATCGATAGTTGACATACTAGAAAGGGATCTCCCTCTTTCTCCTCTTTCTGCTTCCATACATATAGACAACCATATGTGTACTCTCCTACAAGGAGAAGGCAATGTATCTCTCTAGCAAGCTACTAGGGTAAGAAGACCTCTTAGACAACAAGAAAAGCATAAAGGATTGCCCTCCCTTCTTGCTCTCCTTGCCCCCTTTCTTGCTCTCCTTGCCTCCCTTCCCACTGGGGGATACTTTATAGCCAAGCGGGTGACTCTGCAAGGATAATATGAAGGATTCAACATGCACACGCAATGACACAAACCAAAGTCTCAACTGCCAAGATCCATGCTAGCTCTACAAAATCCCAACCACTTCCCAACCACCAAGATCTATTTGCAAGTCCTATTGGATCGTGTGGTTTGTCATGACTGCGCAAAATAATGCTCTCCCTTGCCTGCAACTATCCTATTATTTGAATGTGCATGATTGTAAAAAGAGAAGGATGCATGAATAAAAAGTTGTTGATTAAATGCAATGCTTCTTTAAACCCAGAAAATGAGCCAATGAATCACATGTGTCCTTAAAACACTAGAATATATATTCAGTTGAGGTTTGGATTAACATCAATGTATAGCTTGTTTGGTGATCCAATGCTTTTCTACATGACTTCTACTTGCTAGCCAGCCACCTTTTGTGTTTTTGGGATGCTTGCAAAGATTTCCACAAACTGCCCTTTTTACTCATATGAGTCTAATGAACTGCTTGGGTTAAATCTATCTGCAAAGCTTTTTTTCCTTGCATAGAAGGACCCAATCATACCATGATAAAAATCTCACAAAGAGTAGTACCTCCATCATGAACCCCTACCTCCATGCCTTATACTTTTGAAATAAGCACCTCAAGCTCTATAATGTGATTTCTCCATTCCTTGGGCACTCCAAACATTCAGTGAACCATATTGCTCTAGGAACCATGGACTGTGAGCATAAAGAAAGTGCTGCATCCATAAGAAAGGTACATGAGATAAACACCTTAAGAAATAAATTTGATTGCAATTAAATTTTTGGAAGAAGTGATGACCAAACAAACCATGTATGTGTGATTCGCCCCATCCTTCAACCATGACTTCAATGGACTCTTTCATGATGACTTTATATAGCTGTAAGTCATCATCATCTATGGAAGGCTTTCTCAAAATCTTCACTATGTTGTCCAATTCTTTCCAGACATGTACTCTCACAGTTCACACATGAGGATTAACTTCCAAATAAGTAGTACAATCACATAACTCTTTCCAATAATTCCAATGCATATTTAATCAAGTTTTTCCATGATTGGACAAAAACCTTGGTGCCTTTGAGCCTCCCATGGACACTATTGTTTGAAAGATTTCTTGATTTTCATGAGAGTTGTGTGTCTTTGGATAGCTTTACATCCCTCCATGTAGGCCCATGCTCGAGAGAAGAGCTTCGACCCTTGCTACATGATGTTGCCCTCTCTTTCGGGTTCATATTCCATACATATACAATGTGTAAGTATAGCAAATTATCACGTGATCTTGGCACAAAAATGCACTCTTTGTAATGGGATGTTTAAAATTGGATCCCAATTCTTATCAACTTCCTCTCTATTTGGTGCAGCATTCTGATCATAGCTCATTACTCCATTGCTTCAATACATCCCTCTGTTAACATCGTCATCTAGGATGCCATTCATCACATTTTTTGTGACTCTTTTCATTTGCCCTTTTCCTCTATGTTGTCCTTTGCTCTTGTCATTACTTGCTTGAAGTTGTTGTGAGAGCATACAAAAAGGCACGGATATGTCACAATTGCACTTAATTCTGTTCCAAACATACATTTCAACATTTTAAGGTCTCTTACCATGGGATCCAAGCCCTTCAACTTGAAGCAACTCCCCTTTTGTCTAGGCATCAACGACACCTGGAATTGGAAATCTATCAAAGACCCATTTCAAGAACGAGTGTGTCTCTTTAGGAATTTCAAATGTGGTAAGCCACCAAATGTACATTTCTAATTGCACATTAAAATCTTATCTAAAATCTTTATCTTTGGCACGTCTAAGGGCTTTGTTCATCAAAGTAATACTAACCCTCTCTAATTTTTGGCCTTTTACAACTTCACAATCATCCAAATTGACAACAAACACCAACTTACCTTCACAATCTGAAACGTTATAAGATTTACACCATTAGAAAATACCTTTTTAGAATTGTGACTCAACTAAGCAATAAAGCCACTTACCCCCATGCTTTCATATTATAAGCTCTGCCATTGCAGGTTGGACCCTACGTACATCTAGAAAGATATTAATAAGGTATGTGTACTCAAAGGTCCCTAGTCCTTGCTTTGTCGCTTTGGTAGTTTCTCCATCTAGCTACAGTTGCCACACAATAGTGAGCAGGCATGCATCTGACAATAACTCCCACCTTATGCATTCATATTTTTTTTAATTACTATTAACTAGAAAAGAATTCAATGCATGAGGCTAGATGCTAGGCATGGTGACACTCGAGGGCCATGGAGGAAAAGGGAACGTGAGGGAAGAAGCATTAACATAGGTGGGGAAAAAGATTAAGAGGGGTGGGAATGAAGAGGGGGACTATGGCACAAGGGGGAAGGAAGAGGGGGAAGAGGAGCATGTACATGATGGGAGGTGGAATGTAGAGATGGAGACATCAAGGGAAGAGAGTCATGCTTTATTGGAAAGATGGGGGGGGAAATCAAAGTACTAGCTAGGTGGCTTTACAAGAATGAGCGTGTCCCATCAAGGAATAGCCCCCTTCTTTTATAGCCAAGAGAGGGGGTCTCTCCCAATAAATGCATCCTCCCACATGCATGGTGTGTGTGGAAGAGTGTCCCATGTGGGCTAGGTGGTTACGTACTCTCAATTGTGTGCGACAACCCTTTGCCCAATTTTATAATACATTCAAACATCTAGGAGGACAAGTGGAGGGTTGGCACAAGGAATCTTGCCACCTCATCCTACTTTCCTATTATTTAACTTGCATTCTTGGACTTTCTACACCCCCCCCCACATGGGCCTATCCTACGTGGAGGGAATAATCCAATATAATATCCATCTCCACCTATTTTATATTACTTCTCCCATGGTCCTTGGGCCATATCTCACTAAATGCAGGCATGGGATGGCCTAGGTGGAGGGGTGGTGCATGGAGGACCCATGCCACCTTATCATTTTATATTATTACTACCATGGATTATGTACAACACACCTTATGGGTCCTCTTACATGGAAGGGTGGCACATGGTCATGCCCTGCCACCTCAACCCTGAGCCTTATGCACACCATATTTTATTATACTATTGCCACACATACAAGCACACACACATATTTATGCCTTTAACTTTGGTCAAATCTATCCATAGCATTACATGAAATGCAAATGAGTTATCATGCATTATGAAGATTAAAAACTTTCAATGCAACAAATGATTCTTTCAATGCACGCATGCAACAAATGATTCTTTCAATGCATACATGCAACGAATGATTCTTTCAATGAATGCAGGCAACAAATGCAAGGTAAATTTCTTAAAAATTTTGATAAACCCCCTCCCCCCATCCTATTCAGGATGCGGGACCAGGAACCACTTCCTAGACCTAGCCCCTCGACCAAGACTTGGAGAGAGGAGGATTTTTACCTCTTCTTAATCCACTGTTAGTGAAAATGAAACCGATGGTTGGCATATGTCTTGGGGCAGTAGTACTACTACCGGTAATTATTGTATCACTATTAGTATGAATAATACTACTGGTGATAAGTAACATACTACCACTGGTAGTGCTACTATTCCTCGTGGGAATAGTTTTACTACCGGCAGTAATAAAATTATACTGGTAGTATGGTTAATACTACCACCGGTAGTATTGTGTTAAACCATCGGCGGTAGTATTAGAACTACCACCATCACTAGGACACTGCCAGTAGTGTTCATACTTTCACTGGTATGTATCCGGTTTCCAGGCGGTTTCCAGGTCAGGGCCACTTGATAGCATAAAGGCATGATTGTATCCGTGAATGTGTGAAATACGTCATCACGACATGTAATCACAAGCAAATTCACATGATTATGCGAATATGTAATCCTTACTTTCTCTTACATCTATTGGCATGTTGATCACACTTTCTGAAATGTGTGGAGAATGTGTGTTCCTTCCTAAACTTATTCCCCACTTGTATTTCTCCATTTCATCCATTATTGTTCTATGTCATTTTAGATGTTCAAGCTCCTAATTGGATTCTCTTTTGGCATTTTCCAGTGGCAATAGGAATCACAACTATACATCCTTATACAAATTGTTGTGTTGATCTGGCCCATCAAGGACCAAGGTATAACCATGAGCACCTTGCTTGTCGAAGTTGTTTCTTTGAGTTTAAAAATGCTCTAGTTTTGGATTAGATTATTTTCAACAAATTGCCTTCTTTTGATTTTTCAAATGCTTTGGGTTTGGATTGGATTTTCTTTGATAGGCTAAGAAAAATATGATGGTGGTGAGGACAACCAAAAACAGCATAAAAATTCTAGGTTTCTCCATAAGTGATAACATAACTTTTATTTTGGCCATAAGACTATGAAATGGAGTGTTGATCAAAGTGCCACAAATTAGGATATAAATTTTTCTCTTTGCATTGTCCATTTATCTCTTTGAATTTTCAAGTGCTTGAGACTTAGGTTGCATTCTCGATCTGTTCCTTTGAATTTTGAGGACTTCGACTCTTAGGATTAGATCAAAAGGAAGCTGGGTGCTAATGCAACCAGATAGAAGAACAAAAAGATGATCAAGAAATAAATTTTTGAAGACTAAAGTGAAGGATTTCAAAACAAAGGATGGGAAGAAATCAAAAATGGAAATATTGATTTAGCATGTGTACATGCATAAAGCGCTTGTCTTGTTGGATAATCCAAACTATCTTCCATAGTATAGACCAAATTGTAAGCGACTTCCTTGAGAGTTTATATAACATAAATCAAAAGTTTTTGCTTTAAATTTGTCTCACATCATTTATTCCTTTCGTTTAGATATATAACCTTCATCCTATGAGTAGTGGGAACCGATAGAATGCATTTTAGGATTTGTGGATGTGTTACATGCATCCATAGTGGAATTGCAATATTCAAGTAGATCTGCAATGCAGCTTGCTCAACCAGGTATTGTATAGTCTAGCAGTTAAGGGGATCTTAGAGGGATGCCCAGGGAATTCTCCACCTCCTACCACTCGTTATGGGAGAAATGCAAGCACATGCGGTCCAAAAGTGTCACTCCAATGGCTTCTAGAGTTGTAGCAATGTGAATCTACAAGAGAAGAAAGGAGAGAAAGGATAGGGGAAGAGGAATGAAAGAGGGGGGAAAGAGAGGGAGGAGGGGAGGGGATCCATGGAAGCAAAGAAGGAGGAAAGGGGTGAGCATTCACAAAGGCAAGAGCAAGACAAACATAGATAACACTTCTTGGAAGAGAAGAAGATCTTCTATTTCTCAAACTTGCATACATACATTTGAAGACCAAAAGTCAAACTTTCTAGTTTTTATACATAGAGAAGGGAGGGCCAACCCTACTCACCACTCTCCCTATTTTTCATGTTACAAGCACTTGGACCATGTTCCTAGTGATTTTACTTCCTTGCTTAGTTTCTTGTACTTAGGGTGCATTGAAGGATATAATTTAGGCAAAATGAAACTAGTTCTCCATTTTTAAGCTCAACGATAATCGTTACAACAAGATGATTATGCTTTCATAAGAAAGCTAACTCTACTCCTTTGGCATCATATATCTATGCAAATGTTTTCCCAAATGGATGAAGTGCATAGATTACTCAACCTCAAACAAACCCCCCACCCTCGCCACTTCCGCCTCCCAAATTTAAAAAACGGATTTTTACAAAAAAAAGCCGTATGTCAAAATAATCTATCGAATTACAAAGAGAAGGGGAGAAACTTTCAAATATCCAAGTGATTATGAGAGGAATTGATTAAGAAAGAAACATGTTCCCAGAGGTAAAATTTATCCCATTCATTGGCCAAGCAAACTGCTCCCATTCATTGGCCAAACAGCAAGCTTTGCCTTGACGATGAACCGCCGATCGTTGCGCGCCTTTTATTTCCTCCCGCGTTCCAAATTACCTTGGTAGGCAGGAACCTCGATTGCCATTTGCACAGTACGTGGCTTCTCTCCACGCCCCATTTTGACTCCCTAGCAATCCGACTAACCGTGTCGCTGAGTCCTGACAAACTCATCAGACTCTAGCATGCATATTCATCCCACTTAGGCTAGCAAATTGACTAGGGATCGTCGGATAGACCGAAAAAGATGCTCACAAACTCCACGTCGGGGTGCAGTGAAGGAGGAAATGAATGGATGTCCCAGCTTAGAAGCTCAAGCTGTGTGAATTCTTAGTTCTGTTGGAGGGACGACGAAGCGCTCCATTGCTACGCTTAACACCTAATTACATGATTGAAGGAGAAGAGATGGTTGCACAGGCTTGCGGAAGGATGCGATTGTATTAGACGGGCTGATAGAAGCTTATCCATCTCAGCACCGTCCAAGCTGGTCCGGGATGGTAATTTTGATCATCGGAGAGGGCTCGCAAAATGATAAACACGTGCAGAAGTGACAAAGCAGAGGTAAGGAGCAGAGTGATGCGGATGAGAGGGGACATTGTTTCCGAAGGAAACTACAGCAACGCCCCGGCGGAAAGGCAGAAAACAGAGAGGGAGATGTTGAGGCAGAGGTCGGAGTTCGAGGGAAGGGCCATGGTTTTTTGAAGGCTTAGAGGTTTGCAGGGTGAAGCAATGGGAGGAAGGCTTAGAGGTTTGCAGGGTGAAGCACTTAGATTATGGGACCTTAAATTATATCCTTTGCATTTGTCTCTCATTATGCATTCATTTCTATCAAAGATAACTCTACAATTTCTCTTTATCATTTGTCCAAGTGACAAGAGGTTCTTGGTAAGTTCTATAACGTATAGTACATCATTTACAATCTTTTGTGTCCTGTAATATTATCCTTACGTACTTTTGCTTTTCCTTTTCCTTTTTTTTTAAAAACAAAAATTGCCGACCTTATTAGGGGGGTGGTCAACCCGCACAAAAAAAAGGAGAGACCAAGGATACAAAATTTGGTCCTAGAAGGGCTACCCTCCCTGGAACTATGCTGCTAGCAACTAACACCCTCTAGCCTGATCTCATGGTGGATGACTGCAAACCTATCAAAACTTCACTAACTAGTGGGTCTTTATCTACAATGATATGACTAAAATCTAACATGGCCGCCGCGACATCCACGATGATGCGTGAGGCTCTCTACTCTTTTTGGTGTAGGGATTTGAAAACGTCTAGGTTCCTGGTCACCCAGACCGCAAGGATGACTGCGGCCCTAATTAGGTGCCAACTTCCTACCAGGCTGGACGGGAGCGGAAAAGTATCTCCTAGCAGGGCCGCTCTCCATTTAGGCCCTATTCTAAAGTGAGCCATCAGCCCTATATTTCTTACAGCTTTCTCTACCCTCCACCAAACTTCCTATGTTACCGAGCAGCTCCAAAAGAGGAAGAGGCATCTTATGAACTCTGGCTCAGCGCCACAAAGACCTCACATTGGGTTCAAAGGCAGCCACTTAGCAAGCTTCCCCCTCATCGGGATTTATCAGTTCATCAGCTTTCACAGAAGGAACCTTGCCTTGCCCGCCATGCAGAACTTCCAGATGGAGGCGAACCGCTTCCTCCACCATGCCGGTCTGAACTTGAGGTTCCACCTTTGGTTTAGTTCGGGGACTCTAGGGTCCACGCCTGAACCAGATGCTTGTAGAGAGTCCTAGCCGTCATCTTCCTTAGTGGTGTCTTGCCTATGATCCACTGATTCGCCCGCCAGTCTGCTGACGCGATGGTGTTTGTGGGCCAAGAGTTTGGGATATGGTCCAAAACCGCTTGGATCATGTCTGCTTCCCCATCAGAGAGGGCGTGCACCTCTCGAATTTGAGCCAGGTTCAGCCAGTCCACTTTTTTGGGGTCCCAAAGGTCTTCCCACGTTCTGAAGCCTTTCTTGTCAAGGCCGCAAGCTCTACAGATGTCATGAAGCACAAACGGGTCACCTTCTCAGGCAGAGCTGCACTCCACCAAATACTCTCTTTTAGGCTAGCGTCTCCACAAAAGCTCATTCGCCCCTTCCAGGTCATAGCCTCGACCCCGATCTTCCATGCTGTCACCAGGCCTTGAGAGACTTCCAACCCTTTGATGTGGACCGACAAAGAGGAGCAAGTGCGATCATACCACCCAAGGTCAAGCCAACTTCCAATGCCCCTGGGGTTGGAGTTTGAGATAGAGAATTTGATCATAGAAACCCAAGGCGCGTTAACCTTGAACATGCATGGCAGCCACTTACCCAGCATTATGGCATTTCTGAGGTGGTAATCCGAGAGATTTAGCCCGCCCTGCTGCTTGGGAGCTTTTGAGGGATCCCATGGGATGTAGTGCATTCTTCTTTTGCCCTGTTTCTTTGCCCACACGAAGCTGCATAATAATTTTTTGACTTAAGCCATTGCGACTTAGCGAAGTGCCAAATGGACGCCGACTATGTAGTCGAAGCTGCCAGGATATGATGCACCACCAGGATTCGAGCATTCTAGCTAAGGGCAACCCCACTCCCAAGCATGCAGCTTGGCTTTGAGCTTGTCGAGGAACCACTCAAACCTCTGCCTCCTATTTACATCGACGCTGAGAGGAGAACATAGGTATCGGACTACTTTGCCTTTGGGCACCACATCCACACCTAAGCCAAGCACCCATACGAGCGACGAGTCGTAGGCCATCCTAAGTAGAAATGTTTTCAACCAGTTGCACTTGGACCCTGAGGCTGTGCATTAGGTATCCAAGATCTGGAGCAAACTCCTAATGCTAGGCTCATCTTCTTGAATCAATGCCATGGTGTCGTCCGCAAAGTGCTGGCAACCAAGGTGCTCCCCCGTCAACAAGTAGAGACCTTTGATCGACCCGTCGGCCACTGCATTCGTCATAGACATTAGAGGCACTGTTGCAAGTATGAACAAGAGTGGGATGAGGGGGCATCCCTCCCTCACTGACCTTGTCAGCTTGAAGCAACCGACCGCTCCTCTGTTGATGCATAACACGACGGAGGCATTCCCAAAGAGGGGGATCACTTTGTTAATAAAATATGCACCGAAACCGAGTTTGGCTAGAACCTTGACTAGGAAATCCCAGCGAACTCTATCATAGGCTTTCTCTAGGTCGATGCAGAAGAGGAGGAGCTTTTCCTCCAAGGCCCTAGCATAATCAATTGCAGTAGCCACATTCAAGATGTTTTGATAAGATCCCTCTGCCTCTGACGAATCCTGTTTGCTCTTTGTCAACATCCGCCCTCCTCCAGACCTTCATAATACGAATCGCCAACGCTTTAACTATGACCTTGTAGGATGTATTTAGCATAGTAATTGGCCTCCAGTCGCCCACTTTAAGCCTAGACTATTTTTTGGGGAAGAGCTTCACCAAACCTACATTTACATCTTGGGAAAGAGACCCCACAGGGCCACAGCCACATTAGCCATGGCGGTTAGGTCCTACCCAATCATCCCCCAAAATGCACGGTAGAATTTTTTCATCAAACCATCTGGGCCCGGAGACTTTTCCTTTGCCATTTGACTTAGCGCCTCCTCAAGCTCTTCCTTATTAAATGGCCTACGCATTCGGCCACGTTGGTACTTGCTGACGCAGGGATCCAAGCCAGCAGCTACTGCCTGTATGCTCTCCTCCCACTAAGAATCTTGCATGGTTGTTACAACTCCCAATTCCGTAAGGAACACTTCGGCCATGTGCATCTTCCCCAACTACAGCTCCCAATTCCTTAAGGAATGCTTTGGCCATCTGTGCTAGAATTTCGAGACCATCTTCCCCTGGAATCCATTAACTTATCAATCTTCTCTCTCTACTCGTTTCTTTTGACCGATTGGAAGAAGACCTTGGAGGCGCCATTCCCTACAGCAAGCCATGTCAATATGCTTTTAAGGCGGGTGTGTTTGGCTTTGGCGGACTCAGCTTCATGGAGGGTGACTTTTCACTCGGAGAGCAGTGTGGTTGTGCATTGATCTTTAGCGTACTCCTGGATCACCCGCAAAAGAGATTCACGGGTCTTTATGTGGGCTTCACGACCTAACTTCCATCTCGCCTTCATATTTTTGTTAGCTTCCCTAGTGAGCATATTAACTCTGCAGGTCACCGCATCCCACTTGACTTGAGGGTTGGCCGCCTTGCTCGTATCTATGCACCATGTCCTTTTGATGGTGAGGCAATAGTCTCTCGACTTTAGAAGGTCATGATTTAGTTTAAGGGGTACATCACAAGATCTTCTTGTTTTACAAAGGATGCTGAGCCTCCACACCATCGGTAATGATTAGAAATCGAGGTGCTCGCAACATATTCATCGCTCATCGAGGCACGGGTCCACTAGCCCTCCTCCGACAAGTAGAAACGATCGAGGCATGCCGCCCTAAAGTCTTCTCCCTTTTGGTGGTTGTTTCATGACAACCCATTGAGACCCTCTTCGTCAATTTCTATGGCATCCACTAGGCCGTGGCAGAGGCAAAACTCGTCCCATTCTTCACATTCAGCACCCAAAAGAAGACCTCCCATGTGAGTGCGGTCCAAGAGCTTCTTGGTGAAATTCCAATCACCTCCTAGCACCCAGTGGCGACCTTCAATTTGAATGCTTAGCTGACTCCAGCAAGTCCTCCTCTTGGCCGCAATGTTTAGGGCATAAACACTAACCACCCCAAACTCAAAGCCCTTGCCTACTAGACCCACCCCTATCGACCACCTATGCGAGTCTCTGAACTATTCTCCTAACTTTCTCCTCGGGAGGGGAGGAGAAGCTGGTTTAAAGCTTCTTGGCCAAAACTGTAAGAAAATAATACGTCGTCTGTGCTCAACAGATAACAGAATCAAAATTTTGATTACTGTAGAATTGATACAATAGATGGCGCTGCCTCCCAACCGTGCGCTCCTGTGAAAGAAGCTTCGATGGCATGCTCGAAATAGTAGAAGACGGAGGCTGAATGCTAAGGAATCAAGGTTGTTGTAGCCAGTGATGAAATGGGCTTCACGGGCTTGCTCTTATATAGCCACCAGTCGTAGTCGGTTAGGCTCGATTGGGTGGCCAACCCAATCCACCCAAAACGGTCGACTGGGGGTCGGTCGCGAAATAGGCCACCGACCATACGATAGAACCAGTGCGCAAAACAGAGCAACTAACCCTCAACTAACCTATGGTCATCGTTCGGCCCACAGCCATCCGGGATCATCTGAGGCTTCAAACAGGCCCCGCAACCCGAGAGTGGGCTGCCTCAAGAAATGCTCCGTCTACCCTCAATGCGGTCAGTCAAGGGATGCCTTCTCGCACTTGCATGTAGCCTAGTTGGCGGTGTGCCAACTCTATCTGAAGCCGTCTAGCCATCAGGCCACACATGGCCCCCATCTGGTGTCCAAACCAGGACCTACCGGCGGATAACCGAGCTACTCAAATGCCTTCTCCTCATATGGGGGGCTTACAAGTAGAGTTAGCTGGTTCCCGCGTAGTTACACGAGAGTGGAGCATTGATATCTAACACCCCCCCTCAATGTCCACCCGCAAGTGAACTTACTTTTTCGGCCCAATGCCAAGTCAATGAAGATGCCTCTCTAGCAGGTCACTTCCAAGAGCCTTCGTGAAGATGTCCACAGCATTCTATGTAGTCGGACAGTACACCAAGTCAACCTCTCCATCCATGATCAACTCGTGTACAAAGTGATATTGAATCTCAATGTGTTTTGTGCGAATGTGGAACACGGGGTTCTTTGCAATCGCCATGCAACTCTGATTGTCACATGATAACTACGTAGGCTTGTTTTGCACTGCACCCATGTCCCCTAAAATCCTCCTCAACCACACTGCCTCGCAAGAAGCAAAGCATGCAGATTTGTACTCGGCCTCGGTAGAAGAAAGAGCAACTATGGGTTGCTTCTTGCTGACCCATGACACAACTCCAGATCCAAGTGAGAAACAATACCCTGTCACTGATCTCCTACTGTCCACGTCTCCTGCCCAATCCGAGTCACAGAATCCGGTCAAGATGTTGCCCTTGGTATAGGTGATGCCATAATCAAGTGTGCCTTTGATGTATTTCAGCACCCGCATCCCTGCCCTCCAATGGTTCTCCTGGGGCTTATTGGAAAACCTGCTAAGTACACCAGTCGCAAAGCTGATGTCCAGCCGTGTGTTGCACAGGTAGATCAAGCTGCCCACAAGCCTTCTGTACTTCGCTTCATCCACCAGTGGTGATGAATCCTCGTTTGAGAGCTTCGCGTCAACCTCCATAGGGGTACCAATTGTTTTGAACTCAGCCATGCCAAATGCTTTCAGTATCTCTCCAGCATATTTCAGCTGTGAAATGAAGATCTGTTTCGGCTCCTGCCAAACTTCAATCCCCAAACAGAAATGCATCAGTCCGAGGTCTATCATTTCAAACTCTCTTCCTAGCAAATGCTTCGTCTGCGAGATCTTCTCTTCATGGTTCCCTGTTATGACAAGGTCGTCCACATAAAGGACCACGATCATACACCTACCTCCTTCTCTGAAGATATACAAATTTGCATCAGATGGGCTCCTCTTGAACCCGTTTTGCAGAAAGTAGGCATCAATTCACTGGTACCATGCTCGTGGGGCCTGTTTCAGCCCGTAAAGTGCCTTCTTTAGTTTGCAGACTTTACCTTCTGAACCGAGGATCTCAAAACCTGGTGGTTGTTCCACGTATACCTCCTCCTTGAGATCTCCATTCAGAAAGGCGGATTTCACATCCATCTGAAACACGGGCCAACTTCCCTGGGCAGCTAAAGCCAAAACACTACGAATTGTGGTTAGTCGAGCTGTCGGAGCAAAATTATCTTGATAATCAAAACCATGTACCTGTGCAAATCCTTTTGCCATGAGCCGAGCCTTGTACTTATCCAACGTGCCGTCGGACTTGTACTTGATCTTGTACACCCACTTGGTTCCGATTACCTTGCATTTTGGTGGTCGATCCACAAGGTCCCAAGTGTTGTTCTTCATTATGGAGCCATACTCCGACTGCATAGCCTCCATCCACCTATCATCACCTTGTACCTCTTCAAGACACTTGGGTTCATCAGCACGGATCACTTCTGTCATCAAAGCATAGTTGACCAAGTGTACCTACTCCCTTCTTTGCTCCTCTAATCTCTTCGACCGGCGGTGTTCGGATGGTTCCTCCTTAATTGCTGGAGGTTCTCTGCCGTCCAAAAGCCACTTTACCCACTTCGGGAATGGCCGTTGCTGTTGTGGTTCTGCAGGCTCTTCTTCATCTTCTTTGTCTTGAATCCTCCCAAGCACCATTGGGGAGTTCGGTCTGCTGTCAGTGGCGGTACTGGATGGATATCCTGGTCCTGGTTGTCTGGGAAGGAAGCATCCTCCTCCAATTGATGTGGTTCTTCTGAGAAGACCACATCGTGTATAGAGATGGTAACCCTTCGCCTCTTCACTGTAGCCCAAGAAAATACACTTCCGGCTCTTCGGTTCCCATTTGGTCCTGGTAGCATCAGGGACATGCACAAAACAGTCACATCCAAAAACTCTGAAATGTGCAGCTGAAGATTTCTTACTAGAAAAGGCTTGCAGTGGAGTCATCCCATTCACAGCCTTCGTGTAGCTGCAATTGAGGATGTAAACTGCAGTGTTACATGCTTTAGCCCAAAAAGTCTTTGGCAAATCTTTCTCTTTCATCATACTCCGGCCCATTTCGCAGATGACGCGCATCTTGCATTCTGCTACTCCATTTTGCTGTGATGTATGTGGCGGGGTTTTTGCCTCTTGATTCAATGTCTTTTGCAGTAACTTTCGAATTCAGTCGATGTGAACTCTCCACCTCTGTCTACTTTCAGCTTCTTCACCTTCCTCCCCGATTCTTTCTCGACCATTACATGCCATTCCTTGAACCTACTGAAAGCCTCGTCTTTCGTCTTCAGGAAGTATATTCTACTGTAGTCATCGATCAGTGTCATGAAGTAGAAGGAACCACCCAAAGCTTCCGTCTCCATCTTTCCGCAGAGGTCCATGTGAACGAGCTCTACAGGAGCCTTTGCTCTGCTGGCCTCTTTAGGAAAGGGCTGCCGATGCTGCTTGCTTATCATGCAAGCTTCACATACATTAGGCAGATCTGAAATTTCTGGTAGGTCTGCAATCATTCCACTTTTATGCATCTCCTTCAAAGAACTAAGGTTTAGATGACCAAACCTCTCATGCCACAGCTTAGTGTTCTTCACATCCGCTCGAGCACTGAAAGCTGAGAGTTCGTAAATGTTGTTGCGCCGTGTACCTTTACCAATGACCTTTCCTTGAAGATCCAGGATCTGTGCACCATTCTTATCGAATTGAACTTTGAGGTCCCGATACGTGATCGCAGAAATGGACAAAAAGTTCCTCTTAATATCTCACACATAAAGAACATCGGACAACTGTTTTACAACTCCATCTGACTTGAGAGCAATCGTACCTTTTCCTTTTGCTAGACATTTTGCATCATTGCCGACTGCTACCATGATGTCATTCCCTACCGGCTGTAGAGAGCTATACCAATCCTTCCGACTGGTCATGTGGTGCGATGCACCACTGTCAATGATCCAAGGTTCATTTGTAGGTACATGAACTGCCTCCATGCAAATCTCCTGAATTGCGATGAACAGCTCTATGGGTACTGCCTGCGCGCTATTGCTGGACTCTTTCTTCACTTCGTTCTTCTCATCTGCAATCTTCTTGCGGCACTCATTCTGCTTGTGCCCTGCCTTGTTGCAATAGAAGCACTTGATCTTCTTCTTTCTCTTTTTATCATCAGAAGAAGATGGGTTACCAGAGTCCTTACCCTTACCTTTCTTTGATCCAGTCCCAAAATCTGAATCTTCTCCAGTCCTCATCTTTTGACGCATCTCCTCCTCCAGAAGCATCGTGTTGAAATCGTCAAAGTTAAGGGGCGGATTTCTATTCTTCGTATTCAGCGCCGCAACAAGACTGTCGTACTTTGGTGGGAGAATCCGTATGCACCTTCGTGCTAGATTCTTGCTGGTGATGGTGATGCCAATCGCAGTCATCTAATCGCGTAGATTCTTCACTCTGGTGATGAACTTCTCTGCCGATTCAGACTCATACAACTTTTCATTCGCGAGTTGAGTCTCCAGATTCTGAATCCGCGTCTGATTCGTGGTCTCGTACTGATTTTTCAAGACCGTCCATGCCTCCTCCGTTGTGGTGACATGTTGAATTAACGCGATGATGAAATCACTAACACTGCAGACAATAGAACACAACGCATCTACATTTCTTCTTGTCCACGCGAGAATCTCATCCGCAGTTGGTACTATCTGTTGGTCTCGGAACCGGCCTCACGTCCACCCCAGTAGCAATGTCCCAAAGCTCATATGCGCTTAGGATGGTCTTCATCTTGAACTTCCAGAGAGGATAGTTAGAGCCGTCCAACTTTCCGCTTTCGCCGAACGGGGGGATTCGCAATCTTGCAGGCTAGGCCATCTCTCACAATCTGCTCGCAAATAGAAACACACTACCAAATCTTCTTGCTAGAGTCCAGGCTCTGATACCATGTAAGAAAATAATACGTCTGTGCTCAACAGATAACAGGATCTTGTACGCAAGAGAGAAAACAAGATAGTATGGAGAATCAAAAATTTGATTACTGTAGATTTGATACAATAGATGGCGCTGCCTCATAGCCGTGCGCTCCTGTGAAAGAAGCTTCGATGGCGTGCTGGAAACAGTAGAAGACAAAGGCTGAATGCTAAGGAATCAAGGTTGCTGTAGCCAGTGATGAAATGGGCTTCACGAGCTTGCTCTTATATAGCCACCAGTTGTAGTCGATTAGGCTCAATTGGGTGGCTAACCCAGTCCACCAAAAATAGTCGACTGGGAGTCGGTGAAATAGGCCACCGACCATACGATAGAACCAGTGCGCAAAACAGAGCAACTAACCTGTGGTTTTCGTTCGGCCCACAGCCATCCGGGATCATCTGAGGCTTCAAACGGGCCCCGCAACCCGAGAGTGGGCTGCCCCGAGAAATGCTCCATCTACCCTCAGTGCGGTCAGTAAAGGGATGCCTTCCCACACTTGCATGTAGCCTAGTTGGCAGTGTGCCAACTCTATCTGAAGCTGTCCAGCCATCAGGCCACACATGGCCCCCATCTGGTGTCCAAACCAAGACCTACCGGATAACCGAGCTACTCAAATGCCTTCTCCTCATATGGGGGGCTTACAAGTAGAGTTAGCTGGTTCCCGCGCAGTTACACGAGAGTGGAGCATTGATATCTAACAAAAACATCCATGTAGGAAGGAGGTCCTTCACGTGTCTCATCATGCCAATCGGGGGCGGCCGGCAATCCTTCCTCAATCGCCTCTGACATCCTCGCCTAAATCCTGCGCTATCCAAGGAGGTGCAGCTTCAGCCTTGCCACTCATTGTCTCCTCGAGTGTCGGAGACAGGACCTCGCTATAGGTTCTAGACCTCTTCTGGGGAAGGCCTATGCTCCCTTCATGTGGGGGCCGCCTGTCGAATATGCATCGGGGCAACGAGGGCTCTAGCTAGACCCGACAAGATGCTTGTCAAGAACTCAAGCTTAAGGGTCTGCTTTTCCTTTTCCTTGGATAGGAGTTGGTGTATTGCCAGCTATATAGATCACATTCCTGCATTGGACATTAACATGGTGATTGCATTCACATGTTGATTCTCTAAGAGGCTGCAATTAATTATTCGCCCATACTTTCAAAGACAAGGTAGATGTGTTGGATTTTAGGTTCACCATAAGTATCCGCAGGCGGGGGGGTGACAATCGGTCCTGACCATCTCTTGCATTCACATGTTGATTCTCTACCAGGATGCAATTAATTGTTCAAGTTGGCTTTTAGGTTCACCATAAGTAGGGCAGAAGTATCACTTCTTGAATTGCATAATGACTATGGCTATGTCCATGGGAATTTCCTCTTCCTCACAATGCGGAACGCTTATGAGCAATGCAAAGGGGATCCCATGAGTTTGGGTTTGAGCTCTTTTTTTACTTCCGAAAAAGAGACCCTCTCATCAGACGGTTGTCATAGCCATCCTCAGACCTTGACATAAGAAGGATGCAATTAGCAAAGTTGGATGTCAGGTTTCATTTATTCACAATGCCGATTGATGATCAAGGAAGCACACTACACATCAGACGGGTCGCGCCATTTTTGTATAATGAAATGGGCACTTGTAGTGGGGATATTCTCACCTTATGCAATCAAAAACCCACATTGGGTGTCATCAATAGGCCGTTGATCTCATATGGACATGCACATGACACACAAGTCAACACCAAAATCTTTTGTAACTATTTATTTTCATATTCTTAAAATGAGTAGATCACGATATATACATTTTACTTTCAAGGGCTATAATACATAGCCCATGTCATCGTTTTAGGATTTTTGAGACAATCCCATAATTTTGAGACTGTGCACATTAAAGAGTTAAGTCATAAAGTATAGTCCTTCTATGGGCTTTCATAAAACATACTTGTGAGAATTGACTTTTTGTGGACTTAATCTAGTCTTGATGTTTCAGGATATTGCAGGTGTACATTTATATGATCGCTTGTTTTTGTGTTATAAAGTGAACATATCCGTGATGTTCTATCTTATTACACAATTTAGGGAGAAAGAGAGAGGCCCAAACACATCAACCAAGTTGAGTACCAGCAACATCCTATTATCGACTTCCCTTTTTGACATCACCAGCATTCACCAAAACTCAATAGACTCAGGTATTTTGGTCCCCTAGACAACGTATAGAGGTTTTTACATTCCGATCGATAGTTGACATACTAGAAAGGGATCTCCCTCTTTCTCCTCTTTCTGCTTCCATACATATAGACAACCATATGTGTACTCTCCTACAAGGAGAAGGCAATGTATCTCTCTAGCAAGCTACTAGGGTAAGAAGACCTCTTAGACAACAAGAAAAGCATAAAGGATTGCCCTCCCTTCTTGCTCTCCTTGCCCCCTTTCTTGCTCTCCTTGCCTCCCTTCCCACTGGGGGATACTTTATAGCCAAGCGGGTGACTCTGCAAGGATAATATGAAGGATTCAACATGCACACGCAATGACACAAACCAAAGTCTCAACTGCCAAGATCCATGCTAGCTCTACAAAATCCCAACCACTTGGGGGGGTCACTCATCATATGTAACCCTATCACGTGAGTTCAACAGAAGGATTTTTTTAATTTCTAAAATTTACAGAAATAAATATACATAAGGGACTATTTTAAATAGTTTTGGAAAAAATTTACAGATTTGTATAGAAAAGGGGTACATTTTATTAATGAAATTTTTTATAGATAAGGGACTTTAAATATAGGCCTTGAACGCACGTGATATAGAGGGTTTATACATAGTGACCCCCCCGAGCCCAACCACCAAGATCTATTTGCAAGTCCTATTGGATCGTGTGGTTTGTCATGACTGCGCAAAATAATGCTCTCCCTTGCCTGCAACTATCCTATTATTTGAATGTGCATGATTGTAAAAAGAGAAGGATGCATGAATAAAAAGTTGTTGATTAAATGCAATGCTTCTTTAAACCCAGAAAATGAGCCAATGAATCACATGTGTCCTTAAAACACTAGAATATATATTCAGTTGAGGTTTGGATTAACATCAATGTATAGCTTGTTTGGTGATCCAATGCTTTTCTACATGACTTCTACTTGCTAGCCAGCCACCTTTTGTGTTTTTGGGATGCTTGCAAAGATTTCCACAAACTGCCCTTTTTACTCATATGAGTCTAATGAACTGCTTGGGTTAAATCTATCTGCAAAGCTTTTTTTCCTTGCATAGAAGGACCCAATCATACCATGATAAAAATCTCACAAAGAGTAGTACCTCCATCATGAACCCCTACCTCCATGCCTTATACTTTTGAAATAAGCACCTCAAGCTCTATAATGTGATTTCTCCATTCCTTGGGCACTCCAAACATTCAGTGAACCATATTGCTCTAGGAACCATGGACTGTGAGCATAAAGAAAGTGCTGCATCCATAAGAAAGGTACATGAGATAAACACCTTAAGAAATAAATTTGATTGCAATTAAATTTTTGGAAGAAGTGATGACCAAACAAACCATGTATGTGTGATTCGCCCCATCCTTCAACCATGACTTCAATGGACTCTTTCATGATGACTTTATATAGCTGTAAGTCATCATCATCTATGGAAGGCTTTCTCAAAATCTTCACTATGTTGTCCAATTCTTTCCAGACATGTACTCTCACAGTTCACACATGAGGATTAACTTCCAAATAAGTAGTACAATCACATAACTCTTTCCAATAATTCCAATGCATATTTAATCAAGTTTTTCCATGATTGGACAAAAACCTTGGTGCCTTTGAGCCTCCCATGGACACTATTGTTTGAAAGATTTCTTGATTTTCATGAGAGTTGTGTGTCTTTGGATAGCTTTACATCCCTCCATGTAGGCCCATGCTCGAGAGAAGAGCTTCGACCCTTGCTACATGATGTTGCCCTCTCTTTCGGGTTCATATTCCATACATATACAATGTGTAAGTATAGCAAATTATCACGTGATCTTGGCACAAAAATGCACTCTTTGTAATGGGATGTTTAAAATTGGATCCCAATTCTTATCAACTTCCTCTCTATTTGGTGCAGCATTCTGATCATAGCTCATTACTCCATTGCTTCAATACATCCCTCTGTTAACATCGTCATCTAGGATGCCATTCATCACATTTTTTGTGACTCTTTTCATTTGCCCTTTTCCTCTATGTTGTCCTTTGCTCTTGTCATTACTTGCTTGAAGTTGTTGTGAGAGCATACAAAAAGGCACGGATATGTCACAATTGCACTTAATTCTGTTCCAAACATACATTTCAACATTTTAAGGTCTCTTACCATGGGATCCAAGCCCTTCAACTTGAAGCAACTCCCCTTTTGTCTAGGCATCAACGACACCTGGAATTGGAAATCTATCAAAGACCCATTTCAAGAACGAGTGTGTCTCTTTAGGAATTTCAAATGTGGTAAGCCACCAAATGTACATTTCTAATTGCACATTAAAATCTTATCTAAAATCTTTATCTTTGGCACGTCTAAGGGCTTTGTTCATCAAAGTAATACTAACCCTCTCTAATTTTTGGCCTTTTACAACTTCACAATCATCCAAATTGACAACAAACACCAACTTACCTTCACAATCTGAAACGTTATAAGATTTACACCATTAGAAAATACCTTTTTAGAATTGTGACTCAACTAAGCAATAAAGCCACTTACCCCCATGCTTTCATATTATAAGCTCTGCCATTGCAGGTTGGACCCTACGTACATCTAGAAAGATATTAATAAGGTATGTGTACTCAAAGGTCCCTAGTCCTTGCTTTGTCGCTTTGGTAGTTTCTCCATCTAGCTACAGTTGCCACACAATAGTGAGCAGGCATGCATCTGACAATAACTCCCACCTTATGCATTCATATTTTTTTTAATTACTATTAACTAGAAAAGAATTCAATGCATGAGGCTAGATGCTAGGCATGGTGACACTCGAGGGCCATGGAGGAAAAGGGAACGTGAGGGAAGAAGCATTAACATAGGTGGGGAAAAAGATTAAGAGGGGTGGGAATGAAGAGGGGGACTATGGCACAAGGGGGAAGGAAGAGGGGGAAGAGGAGCATGTACATGATGGGAGGTGGAATGTAGAGATGGAGACATCAAGGGAAGAGAGTCATGCTTTATTGGAAAGATGGGGGGGGAAATCAAAGTACTAGCTAGGTGGCTTTACAAGAATGAGCGTGTCCCATCAAGGAATAGCCCCCTTCTTTTATAGCCAAGAGAGGGGGTCTCTCCCAATAAATGCATCCTCCCACATGCATGGTGTGTGTGGAAGAGTGTCCCATGTGGGCTAGGTGGTTACGTACTCTCAATTGTGTGCGACAACCCTTTGCCCAATTTTATAATACATTCAAACATCTAGGAGGACAAGTGGAGGGTTGGCACAAGGAATCTTGCCACCTCATCCTACTTTCCTATTATTTAACTTGCATTCTTGGACTTTCTACACCCCCCCCCACATGGGCCTATCCTACGTGGAGGGAATAATCCAATATAATATCCATCTCCACCTATTTTATATTACTTCTCCCATGGTCCTTGGGCCATATCTCACTAAATGCAGGCATGGGATGGCCTAGGTGGAGGGGTGGTGCATGGAGGACCCATGCCACCTTATCATTTTATATTATTACTACCATGGATTATGTACAACACACCTTATGGGTCCTCTTACATGGAAGGGTGGCACATGGTCATGCCCTGCCACCTCAACCCTGAGCCTTATGCACACCATATTTTATTATACTATTGCCACACATACAAGCACACACACATATTTATGCCTTTAACTTTGGTCAAATCTATCCATAGCATTACATGAAATGCAAATGAGTTATCATGCATTATGAAGATTAAAAACTTTCAATGCAACAAATGATTCTTTCAATGCACGCATGCAACAAATGATTCTTTCAATGCATACATGCAACGAATGATTCTTTCAATGAATGCAGGCAACAAATGCAAGGTAAATTTCTTAAAAATTTTGATAAACCCCCTCCCCCCATCCTATTCAGGATGCGGGACCAGGAACCACTTCCTAGACCTAGCCCCTCGACCAAGACTTGGAGAGAGGAGGATTTTTACCTCTTCTTAATCCACTGTTAGTGAAAATGAAACCGATGGTTGGCATATGTCTTGGGGCAGTAGTACTACTACCGGTAATTATTGTATCACTATTAGTATGAATAATACTACTGGTGATAAGTAACATACTACCACTGGTAGTGCTACTATTCCTCGTGGGAATAGTTTTACTACCGGCAGTAATAAAATTATACTGGTAGTATGGTTAATACTACCACCGGTAGTATTGTGTTAAACCATCGGCGGTAGTATTAGAACTACCACCATCACTAGGACACTGCCAGTAGTGTTCATACTTTCACTGGTATGTATCCGGTTTCCAGGCGGTTTCCAGGTCAGGGCCACTTGATAGCATAAAGGCATGATTGTATCCGTGAATGTGTGAAATACGTCATCACGACATGTAATCACAAGCAAATTCACATGATTATGCGAATATGTAATCCTTACTTTCTCTTACATCTATTGGCATGTTGATCACACTTTCTGAAATGTGTGGAGAATGTGTGTTCCTTCCTAAACTTATTCCCCACTTGTATTTCTCCATTTCATCCATTATTGTTCTATGTCATTTTAGATGTTCAAGCTCCTAATTGGATTCTCTTTTGGCATTTTCCAGTGGCAATAGGAATCACAACTATACATCCTTATACAAATTGTTGTGTTGATCTGGCCCATCAAGGACCAAGGTATAACCATGAGCACCTTGCTTGTCGAAGTTGTTTCTTTGAGTTTAAAAATGCTCTAGTTTTGGATTAGATTATTTTCAACAAATTGCCTTCTTTTGATTTTTCAAATGCTTTGGGTTTGGATTGGATTTTCTTTGATAGGCTAAGAAAAATATGATGGTGGTGAGGACAACCAAAAACAGCATAAAAATTCTAGGTTTCTCCATAAGTGATAACATAACTTTTATTTTGGCCATAAGACTATGAAATGGAGTGTTGATCAAAGTGCCACAAATTAGGATATAAATTTTTCTCTTTGCATTGTCCATTTATCTCTTTGAATTTTCAAGTGCTTGAGACTTAGGTTGCATTCTCGATCTGTTCCTTTGAATTTTGAGGACTTCGACTCTTAGGATTAGATCAAAAGGAAGCTGGGTGCTAATGCAACCAGATAGAAGAACAAAAAGATGATCAAGAAATAAATTTTTGAAGACTAAAGTGAAGGATTTCAAAACAAAGGATGGGAAGAAATCAAAAATGGAAATATTGATTTAGCATGTGTACATGCATAAAGCGCTTGTCTTGTTGGATAATCCAAACTATCTTCCATAGTATAGACCAAATTGTAAGCGACTTCCTTGAGAGTTTATATAACATAAATCAAAAGTTTTTGCTTTAAATTTGTCTCACATCATTTATTCCTTTCGTTTAGATATATAACCTTCATCCTATGAGTAGTGGGAACCGATAGAATGCATTTTAGGATTTGTGGATGTGTTACATGCATCCATAGTGGAATTGCAATATTCAAGTAGATCTGCAATGCAGCTTGCTCAACCAGGTATTGTATAGTCTAGCAATGCCTCTACGTGTTAAGGGGATCTTAGAGGGATGCCCAAGGAACTCTCCACCTCCTACCACTCGTTATGGGAGAAATGCAAGCACATGCGATCCAAAAGTGTCACTCCAATGGCTTCTAGAGTTGTAGCAATGTGAATCTACAGGAGAAGAAAGGGGAGAAAGGGTAGGGGAAGAGGAATGAAAGAGGGGGAAAAGAGAGGGAGGAGGGGAGGGGATGCATGAATCAAAGAAGGAGGAAAGGGGTGAGCATTCACAAAGGCAAGAGCAAGACAAACATAGACAACACTTCTTGGAAGAGAAGGAGATCTTCTATTTCTCAAACTTGCATACATACAACTTAAGAACAAAAGTCAAACTTTCTAAGTTTTATACATAGCGAAAGGGAGGGCCAACCCTACTCACCACTCTCCCTATTTTTCATGTTACAAGCACTTGGACCATGTTCCTAGTGATTTTACTTCCTTGCTTAGTTTCTTGTACTTGGGTGCATTGAAGGATATAATTTAGGCAAAATGAAACTAGTTCTCCATTTTTAACTCATTTTTAAGCTCAACAATAATCATTACAACACGATGATTCTGCTTTCATAAGAAAGCTAACTCTACTCCTTTTGCGTCGTAGATCTATGCAAATGTTTTCCCAAATGGATGAAGTCCACATGCTTTCACAAGAAAGCTAACTCTACTCCTTTTGGAGGATTACCAAAAAGCGAGCGAAGAAAAGCGAGCAGCCCCAAATAAGCGAGCAAGATTAAATAGGTTTCAAGCGAGCGAGAACCTCATCCAGCATCTTATTCCTCTCAATATCATTGGAACAATTGATGTGATCATAAGCAAATTAAACATATTCCAACAATGAAGGCATGCCTGAAACTCACAATTAACTTCTCTTTCATCCCATACTATCAATTTGAGTCGTTGTGGAGAGGTAGAGACACAACAATACATAAAATTTGCGATAAAAAAAGCAAACACTACTCAGATTGAACATCCACACAGCAAGATAATGATAGATCACAATGTAGAATATATGACTGAAAATATGTAAACATGATCATGTGCTACATATACATATAATGTCTTTTATGCTTGCAGAAGATCATCCATACATTCGATCCAAAAACATGGAAACAGAACTAACTATGTCAAAAGAAAAAAAACACATTTTCATCATAAGGATTAATTTTGCTTAGTGAAAATACCTATGTAATCTGGACAATACCATGCTGTAAAAAACTTAGGGAGCCAAAAAAGGATTTTAGCCCTCCATATTTCTATTATGACCAATGTCTGAATGATAGTTCTATCGGAACTAGAAATGAATGCATCTAACCACTATGTTCCAGTATCCTGTAGACTATTATGTTAAACTCAATACGTGACCACAAACTCAAGCATAAGAGGAGCATGATTCAAGTGAAATAATTGGCAAAGACACTCGGTAACTAGTATCCTACTGCATCTAACAGAAAATATGCACCAGGCGTTAACAAGCTTTTATTTCCACCCGTATAAGCAAACTCGTATCTTGTAGTATGAAAAACTTTAAGGAAAACATTGCACTTAATGCATCAGTTAAGCCAGTGACTACTCATCATGCACAATCAAACAATCATCAAGGAAAGTCTAGTCAAGCAAGTTGAAGCAAAAAACCAAATATCTATTCGGATCTATGCCGTGGTGTATCCGCCAACCATGAGTAGCAAAAGAACCTGTGAAAAAAGCAAAATAGGGATTATGCCACTCTACCATTATCACTTCTATGCTACAAATAAGGGAATACATAGTCATTTTAGGGTACTTTTAGGGTTCATTCCCAACCACTAAAAAGAGAGCCAATGCTATCTATTTGTATTCATAAAATCTTTATGAACATTATCATGTTCAATATAAGGATAGGAGCTAGCTCAATGGGTAGTCTTAAACAAATATAAATACTATTCAAATTTTAACCTTATGCAAAAGCTTTTCTTTTAACACAAAGTAAAACTTGATTATACATATAGATGGGAATCAGGTCACCATTGTAAGTATGTATTTAGTAATTAAGTTGAAAATATTCCCTTAGAAAAATAGCTCAATCAACATAGTACCCATATTATATATCCAAAATTTACAAGATCTCATTCATACCATTAGATTGTTTTCATCACTTGTCATCAGTACTAACCTCAATTGGCATTATGTATTTGGGTCAAAATAGTTTTTAGTATAGGATATAATGGAGCAATACATTTATGTAATATCTAGTGATCATAGTTTCTAATATAGGATAAAATGGAGCATAGAGTAATGTTGTCATTCAAAAATGATAATATACCTTCCTTGACCATATACAAGTATCATGCATTCATAAAAAAAGTTAGTCATAAACTACAATATAATGTGCCCATAATGCATGTACATTAAATCTTCACATGTTAGAATGTGAGAAAGGGAATAATTTAACTATGAAATCAGGGATCAATGTAGGAAATGGTCTTCTACGCACACATATATGCTAAGGGTCCATCTAATACAATATTGGAAATTGATGTGAGTATAAGTGTATGCATCCATCGGTGATGTATATGAGTGTATGCATCCATTTGTGATGTATATTGTTGTACTAATCCATGGTGCTTTACAGCTTGAGTTGTTTGTAGCACAATTAATCACAACAATTTTGTATTTTTTTAAAGAAAAATGCCATAAACAATTCATGCTGCAAAACACACACAAAAAAATGGCATTTGTAGCATTAATCCAAGCATTTCCTACAAGCAATCTCCATCCCTCCCTTTCCTGCTTACTCTTTCGGCCACCTCCACCCTCTTGTTGCCCTTCAAGACTGCCTCTTGCCTCCTCGCCTCCTTGCTTCCTCACCTCCTCACCTCCTTGCTTCTTTGCCTTCTCACCTCCTTGCATATCATGCTTGTTGCTGGCAATTCCAAGGCTATCCCTCCCCTCATTGGTCAGCTCCTCTACTCCTCATTTTGGTGTCTCCAATGAATAGCTTGGGGGTCTTGTTTTTGGAGGGGGGAAGCATAAGAATGGCAACACCTTAATGCGCTGTCATTTTTCGTGCTTTTGCCACCCAAAAACAAGACCTGCAAAGCCCTTGCTTAAGCTTGAATGAGCCTTTTGATTTTGGGCGTGTTAAGCCATTTTTTACCATTATACCCCCAAAATCAAGAGGCTCATTCAAGCTTAAGCAAGGGCTTTGCAAGCATTGCAAGTCCAGTAAATGAAATCAATCAGATTAGGAATTGGCAAACTCAATTTGGGAATGGTCAGAAATACTGTCTTTGAATAATGCCTTGGATCATGGGATGGGGTCCCATGAACCTGCTGCCTATGACGATGAATGATTCTGCCCTCGATTAAAGGTGACGTGTGTAGTAGTAAAAGGATAGCCCTCATGGAATCTCTAAGGGGTCTTGATTTTGGCCATGATTTGCACATTCTAGCACTTGAGCCATATATTAATTTCCAACACTTGAGGCATATAGTGGCTTTGCCCACGCAACGTTTCCAGCTGCAATCCAAGCATCAAGCAATCTCATATTCTGTATCCAGAGACATCATGAGGGGTAGAGCCTCTTTTTGGTAGTCTCACTAGCAATATGTATTGAAAAAAAAATGTATTCAATTATTATATTCCTCCTTGCTATATGAATGCTCTTAATGCATCCAAATTGTAGAACTACTTCAATACTACTTGTTAGTTATATTGTATAATAACCTCCATATGTATGCTCGTGAGACAACAAAAAAGAGACCTGGCAACCCAAAAATGATAGTGCATTGATGCACTGCCATTTTTGGGCTACTAGGCCTCTTTTTTAATGTTTCCTGAACATAAGAACAAGCACTTATGTTCCTTACCTTTCTTTCCAATGGGGGTCTTGATTTTGGGGGTGTATGCCAAAAATTGATAAACAACATTATTTGATGCATATAGTTTTATTAAATCGATAAAATAAGCATGAAAACATCTAAATTGGCTCTTGCCATTTGATTTGATGTATGACATGACCCCATTTGGATTTGTAATTCCAAAGATATGGGGTCTTACTTTTAGGGCTTGAATGCCTAAAATAGGCAGCGCGTCAATGCGCTGCCTATTTCATACATTTAGGCCTCAAAAATAGGACTCCATGTAGGACCAAATGAGGTCCTACTTTTGAGGCCTAAATGCATGAAATAGGCAGCACATTGACAAGCTACCTATTTCAAGAATTCAGGTCCTAAAAGTAGGACCCCGTATCTTTGGACTTACAAATCCCAATGGGATCATGTCCTATATCAAATCGAACGTTAGGCCTCAAAAATAGGACTCCATGTAGGACTAAATGAGGTCCTACTTTTGAGGCCTAAATGCATGAAATAGGCAGCACATTGACAAGCTACCTATTTCAAGAATTCAGGTCCTAAAAGTAGGACCCCGTATCTTTGGACTTACAAATCCCAATGGGATCATGTCCTATATCAAATCGAACGGCAAGAGCCAATTTAGATGGTTTTCATGCCTGATTTCTCCATCAATCAAAACTGTATGCATAAATATATACATCAAGATATGCATCAATATATGCATCAATATATACATATGTATGTATGTATATATATATATATATATATAGATACATACATACATACATGTGTGTGTGTATACACACACACACACACACACACACACACACACATATATATATACATATATATATATATGTATGTATATACATACATATATACATACTTACATACATACAGCAAAATGGGGGTCTTAATTTTGGGGGGGGGTATGCCAAAAATTGATAAACAACATTATTTGATGAATATAGTTTTAGTTGATGGAGAAAATGGACATGAAAACCATCTAAACTGGATCTTGCCATTCAATTTGATATATGACATGACCCCATTCGAATATGCAAGTCCAAAGATACGGGGTGCTACTTTTAGGGTCTGAATGCCTAAAATAGGCAACGCGTTAACGTGCTGCCTATTTCATGCATTTAGGCCTCAAAAGTAGGACCCCATTGGCAACACAATGGGGTCCTACTTTTGAGGCCTAAATGCATGAAATAGGCAGCGCGTTAACGCGCTGTCTATTTCAGGCATTCAGGCCTTAAAAGTAGGACCCTGTATCTTTGGACTTACAAATCCAAATGGGGTCATGTCATATATCAAATCAAACGGCAAGAGCCAATTTAGATGATTTTCATGTCCATTTTCTCCATATATCAAAATTGTATGCATCAATATATACATCAATATATACAAATATGCATCAACATATACATACATACATACATACATACATACATATATATGTATGTATGTATGTATGTATGTATGTACATGCATATATATACATACATACATACATACAAACATCAAAAGTAAGACCCCATTGGTTTCCCATGTCATGCATTTTGTTGTCTCTTGAGCATAACAACAAGCACTTGTGTTCTTTACCTTTCTTTGCAATGGGGGTCTTGATTTTGGGGGGGTATGCCAAAAATTGATCAACAACATTATTTGATGAATATAGTTTTAGTTGATGGAGAAAATGGACATGAAAACCATCTAAATTGGATCTTGCCGTTTGATTTGATATATGACATGACCCCATTTGGATATGCAAGTCCAAAGATACGGGGTCCTACTTTTAGGGCCTGAATGCCTAAAATAGGCAACGCGTTAACGCGCTGCCTATTTTAGGCATTCACACGATGCCTATTTTAGGCATTCGATATGGGGCCCTAAAAGTAGGACCCCATATCTTTGGACTTACAAACCAAATGGGATCATGTCATATATCAAATCGAACGACAAGAACCAATTTAGATGGTTTTCATGTCCATTTTCTCCATATATCAAAATTGTATGCATCAATATATACATATATGCATCAACATATACATATACATACACACACACACACACACACACACACACATATACACATATAGATATATATGTATGTATATACATACATATATACATACTTAGTACATACATACAGCAAAATTAGGACCCCGTTGGTTACCTATTTCATGCATTTTATTGTCTCATGAGCATAAGAACAAGCACTTGTGTTCCTTACCTTTCTTTGCAATGGGGGTCTTGATTTTGGGGGGGGTATGCCAAAAATTGATAAACAACATTATTTGATGAATATAGTTTTAGTTGATGGAGAAAATGGACATGATAACCATCTAAATTGGATCTTGCCATTCGATTTGATATATGACATGACCCCATTCGGATATGCAAGTCCAAAGATACGGGGTGCTACTTTTAGGGCGTGAATGCCTAAAATAGGCAGCGTGTTAACGCGCTGCCTATTTCATGCATTTAGGCCTCAAAAGTAGGACCCCATTGTGTTGCCAATGGGGTCCTACTTTTGAGGCCTAAATGCATGAAATAGGCAGCGCGTTAACGCGCTCCCTATTTTAGGCATTCAGGCCCTAAAAGTAGGACCCTGTATCTTTGGACTTACAAATCCAAATGGGGTCATGTCATATATCAAATCAAACGGCAAGAGCCAATTTAGATGATTTTCATGTCCATTTTCTCTATATATCAAAATTGTATGCATCAACATATACATCAATATATACATATATGCATCAACATATACATACATACATACATATATATATATATATATATATATATGTATGTATGTATGTATGTACATGCATATATATACATACATACATACATACAAACATTAAAAGTAAGACCCCATTGGTTTCCCATGTCATGCATTTTGTTGTCTCATGAGCATAAGAACAAGCACTTGTGTTCTTTACCTTTCTTTGCAATGGGGGTCTTGATTTTGGGGAGGTATGCCAAAAATTGATCAACAACATTATTTGATGAATATAGTTTTAGTTGATGGAGAAAATGGACATGAAAACCATCTAAATTGGATCTTGCCGTTCGATTTGATATATGACATGACCCCATTTGGATATGCAAGTCCAAAGATACGGGGTGCTACTTTTAGGGTCTGAATGCCTAAAATAGGCAGCGCGTTAACACGCTGCCTATTTCATGCATTTAGGCCTCAAAAGTAGGACCCCATTGGCAACACAATGGGGTCCTAGTTTTGAGGCCTAAATGCATGAAATAGGCAGCGCGTTAACGCGCTCCCTATTTTAGGCATTCAGGCCCTAAAAGTAGGACCCCGTATCTTTGGACTTACAAATCCAAATGGGGTCATGTCATATATCAAATCAAATGGCAAGAGCCAATTTAGATGATTTTCATGTCCATTTTCTCCATATATCAAAATTGTATGCATCAACATATACATCAATATATACATATATGCATCAACATATACATACATACATATATATATATATATATATATATATATATATATATATGTATGTATGTATGTATGTATGTATGTACATGCATATATATACATACAAACATCAAAAGTAAGACCCCATTGGTTTCCCATGTCATGCATTTTGTTGTCTCATGAGCATAAGAAAAAGCACTTGTGTTCTTTACCTTTCTTTGCAATGGGGGTCTTGATTTTGGGGGGGTATGCCAAACATTGATCAACAACATTATTTGATGAATATAGTTTTAGTTGATGGAGAAAATGGACATGAAAACCATCTAAAGTGGATCTTGCCGTTCGATTTGATATATGACATGACCCCATTTGGATATGCAAGTCCAAAGATACGGGGTACTACTTTTAGGGCCTGAATGCCTAAAATAGGCAGCGCGTTAACGCGCTGTCTATTTCATGCATTTAGGCCTCAAAACTAGGACCCCATTGTGTTGCCAATGGGGTCCTACTTTTGAGGCCTAAATGCATGAAATAGGTAGCGGGTTAATGCGCTACCTATTTTAGGCATTCATGCCCTAAAAGTAGGACCCCATATCTTTGGACTTACAAATCCAAATAGGATCATGTCATATATCAAATCAAACGACAAGAACCAATTTAGATGGTTTTCATGTCCATTTTCTCCATATATCAAAATTGTATGCATCAATATATACATCAATATATACATATATGCATCAACATATACATATACATATATATATATATATACATACATACATACATACATACATACACACACACACACACACATACATACATACATACATACATTTATACATACATACAAACATCAAAAGTAAGACCCCATTGGTTGCCTATGTCATGCATTTTGTTGTCTCATGAGCATAAGAACAAGCACTTGTGTTCCTTACCTTTCTTTGCAATGGGGGTCTTGATTTTGGTGGGGTATGCCAAAAATTGTTCAACAACATTATTTGATGCATATAGTTTTAGTAGTTTTAGTACACATACATACATACATATGTGTGTGTGTGTACATACATACATGGATGCATGCATGCATGCATACATACATACATACATACATACATATTGATGCATATAGTTTTACTAGATGGGGAAAATAGGCCCTACTCTGATTTTTGTGGAGAGACACAACTAGACAAATAGAGAAAGTCCAAGGGGTCGCTGGGGACACCTCCCGGCAAATGGAGATGCCCGGTATGCAATTTTAGCACCAATTTTAGGATGTAAGCTGCATAGTCATGTCCAAAAACAGTTGTCAATTCTTGCATTAAATGTAGGGTGGTGAATATATCCTATTTTGTCATGGGGCTGGAGAAGACGGAGGCAAAAAATTGAACCTCCAAAAAGACTTCTTTTACCAGTCTATGGGAACCATGGCTCTTACTAGTGTTGAGAGTGGACAAGACAGCTACTGTTGGTGTGATATGGGAATCTCCCAATCTGCAATTTTAGCATCAATTTTGGGATGTAAACTACATAGTCAGGTCCAAAAAAGTTGTGTCAATTCTTGCATTAAATGTAGGGTTATGAATATATCCTATTTCATCAGGGGGCCTGCAGAAGACGGAGGGAAAAAATTAAACCTCCAAAAAGACTTCTTTTACCGGTCTATGGGGCCTAGCTCTTACTAGCATTGAGAGTGGACAAGATAGCTACCGCTGGTGTGATATGGGAATCTCCAAGTCTCAAGTTTTGGGGTACATGAAATTAGATCATGCTAACGGTAACTCTAAGAGGTTCCAAAGGCAGGCAACATTCTTCATCATAGCTAACTCAAATGCAAGGTAGTGAAAATGCCAGGAGAGTTGCTAGGTAGCATTGATTTTGGGAAGGGATATGATGATACTTTGTTGTGTTATGTAGGATATTAATTTCCATTAAATTTGGGACATGTTAGATATAACTTCATAAAATCCTAAGTCATGAAATTAATACATTACAAGTTCAAGCATAAATAATAGTTGTGAAGTTAATGCATTAAATATTCAAGCCTAAAGAAGAATTAATCAAGACCTAATGCACCGTACCAGAGACTTTGGCCTTACCCTCATTCCATAGACTTGCCAATGTAAGGCCAAAATTTTCATTCTTAAGAATATGTGGAAAGACCTTACATTTGGCCCACTTTTGGCGAAAAAATTTCATTCTAAAGAATAGGTGGAGTGAAATTGTGTTTGATAAATACAAATCAATGCTCAAGTTTGGACATTATTAAATAAAGGTATCCTTTTGAAGATATTGGAACACATGAGAGAAATAATATTGAAGATACATGAATTTTTAGACATACTATTAAAGACAAATGAACATATAATGGATGAAATCCTATTGATGATACATGAATTTTCAATAGAACTGTTATTCAAAAGATTTGATGGATTGAATGTAGCTTTAATACATTATCCCTTTTACAAGGGTGTTTGAGTTTAAGGCTTGAAACATAAGAATGAATTTGTGTTGAAGCCTAGTGGTTTGTTAAGGATATGTGAAACTTGAAGTAAAAGTACTTACAATGGAAGGGATTATATCAAGATCCTATTAAGGACATGTGAACATATAGTAGAATAATTCTACATAAAATCAGTGGATCAAACTTAATGGCTCAAAAGCAAAAAGGGATGATGGTGCAACCTAGGGGCTACTCTACGGCACTATGGCAGCAATCTTTGTAGTTACTATCAAAGGTAGTGTAACTTTTTTGTCAAGGAAAGAGACACGAACCACTCCACATGACCTAGATCTGTATGACCTAGGTTGCACCGACTTGTTTCTTTCATGGATAAAAAGTGACCCTTAGGTGATGCTATAGCACTCCCTTTTTTGGTCCATTATTATAGCACAATTGGGACCTTTTGACTTAATACTAGCTACCCATCAAATATTTGTTGTAGATGTTAGGGGGAATTACCAAACTACTAGTGGTAGTTTTATCACCACCATTAGTAATTTTATTTGAGTGTTCCTTAATGGTAGTTCTCCTACTACTACATACAATATTACCAATAGTAGTCCTAATCCCAATGATAGTACACATAATATTATTACGACCGTCCAACTTTAATCATCATTATATCTATGAATGCATATATATAGGTCTATCTATATCTATACCTATTTATTCGTCATCCAATACGTTTGCATTTATTTTTGGTGCTTTGCTTACTTTGAAACTAAAGATAATGTGATTTCATTATTGTTTGCATTCTTGTCAAACATGAGGAGCTGGAATGCATAAGAGTTGGAAGGCACATTATAATTTCTGTGTAGATTTGAGCCATTGAATAGCTATTGATTCTGATTGTTTTCTTTCTTATTAAATCCTTAATTTGGTTATTTCACACCGAACATCGCCATATCAATTCTTTTTTTTTTTGTTCTAGTAATATCCTATCGTAGCATAGTCTAGGGTTGATCAAACAAGATAAATGGGTGCTCACATTTAATATATTTTTGAGAGTCAGAGGATAGTGGCTGTAGACTACAAAATCATCACTTTGAATAAATTTGGCAAGATTCTTCTGATAGAAGGAATAATTTCTATTACACTAAAGATGAAAGAAAATTATCAAAAGCCTGATACAAGGCTCAAAATCACACTGGTGCTACTAGGCTTAATAGTCGTAGGCTAGTAGTAGTACTAGTGTATTTACTAAGTAGTGTGCATGCCTCTCCTCATTAAAATTCATAGTCTTCAAAAATATATAATACATAAGTCAAAATATTCTAATTAGTTTTATCATCCTAATGTTGAAACTGACTTAAATTCATAGTCTTCAAAAAGGTATAATACATAAGTCAAAATATTCCAATTAGTTTTATTGTCCTCATGTCGAAACTTACTTTCTCTTCCTTCGTCTCCTATGAGCTTCAAACCTTTAATCCATTAATCTCTCAAATAGTAAGAATGGTCTTGTATTAAGAGACGATGATATCTAAAGTGATCTACAAATACTAAGAATGGTCTTATATTAAGAGGTGATGATATCTCAAGTGTTATACAAACCGTAAGAATGGTTTTGTATTAAAAGGTGATGATATCTCAAGTGTTCTACAAATAGTAAGAATGGTTCAAGTGTTCTACAAAAGTATTAGGTACCTCTTAGTGGCTGAAGGGAAGGAGTGATGATATCTCAAATGTTCTACAAATAGTAAGAATGGTCTTGTATTAAGAGGTGATGATATCTCAAGTGTTCTACAAATAGTAATAATGGTTTTGTATTAGGAGGTGATGATATCTCAAGTGTTCTATAAAACTATTAGATACCTCTTAGTGGTTGAAGGGAAGGGGTTGGAAGTATGGGCAAAATCTCTAGGAACTACAGGATGGTTGCAAGAACAATTTTGAATGTCATAAATGACACTTGGGTTTTTCAACATACGGGTGAACTATTTTTAAACATTTTCTTTCATGGTTGATAACACTTTTAATAAGAAGAACCATTTTGAATGTCATAAGTATTGATGCAATCCCATGCTATGAAGTCTACAGACAGTTTTTTTTCCCCACATATGGGTGAAGTGATGTTTACGTTACTAAGTTCAACATATCAAGCAATGCATTTGTTTTGATTATTGAAGGAGTTTGATAATAAGACCCATTTCAAATGCAAAAGAATTGTTGTATCAGTAATGGAATCCGCTTTGGAGTGGAAATTTGGTTTCTTTCAAACCACATACTATTGTTGCATAATGTGAGTATGGCTCCAATTGGAAGTTAAGGTAGACTACAATTCGCAATATTGGTATAGTTACACATAGTAACATAAGTTTTATTTTCGACAATCTTCCCAAATAGTGGTTTCCACAAAGCTATGTTGAATACCTCGATAAGGAAATTGTGGAAAAGCTCGCTCGCTTTTTTGGGCCTGCTCGCTTTTCCTCGCTCGCTCTATCGACTGCCTCCTCCTTTTGCATCATAGATCTATGCAAATGTTTTCCCAAATGGATGAAGTGCATAGATTACTCAACCCCAAACAAACCTCCCTCCCGCCACTTCCACCTTCCAAATTTAAAAAAGGGATTTTTACAAAAGAAACGTATATCAAAGTAATCTATCGAATTACAACAGAGACGGGGAGAAACTTATCAAAATAGATATTCAAATATCCAAGTGATTATGAGAGGAATTGGATAGGAAAGAAACATGTTCCAAGAGGTAAAGTTGCTCCCATTCATTGGCCAAGCAGCAAGCTTTGCCTTGATGATGAACCGCCAATCGTTGCAGTGCCTTTATTTCCTCCTGCGTTCCAAATTACCTTGGTAGACAGGACCCTCGATTGCCATTTGCACAATACATGGCTTCTCTCCACGCTCCGTTTTGACTCCCTAGCAATCCCCTACCAGTGACTAACCGTCACTGAGTCCTGACAAACTCATCAGACTCTAGCATGCATATTCATCCCACTTAGGCTAGCAAATTGACTAGGGATCGTCAGATAGATCGAAAAAGATGCTCACAAACTCCACGTCGGGGTGCAGTGAAGGAGGAAATGAATGGATGCCCAGCGTAGAAGCTCAAGCTATGTGAATTCTTAGTTCTGTTGGAGGGACGACAAAGCGCTCCATTGCTACGCTTAACAACTAATTACATGATTGAAGGAGAAGAGATGGTTGCACAAGGTTGCAGAAGGATGAGATTGTATTAGACGGGCTCATAGTTACATATATAGAGGCGAAATCGCGCGCAAATTATTGTTGTCAGCTCTATCAACTGCATACTTTATCGTTGCAATTACAAACTTTGTCATGACCCAGACCTGTATTTGCAGGGACTCCTATCCGCTCCTCGCGAAATCTAGCACCCAAACATTTCATGTATCAAAATACAAGAAGATACTAAGATCGTTGAAGAGATGCAAAAAATGCACACTAATGGATTTGGCACGTTCCAACTAGTTGCATTGTATTAAGCTTGCAACTAACATCGTGAGCATGGATCATCTTTCAATCAAGCACAATGGAAAACTTACAATTATTAGTTGGAGATCTTCAAGTCCAGTACAAGCCCTGCATGGGCCCAAAGGAAATTCACTGATATTAGTTGGAAAACATGCAGATTTAGAGAAACAATGAGAAAGCGCTAGATCTATGCGCCGTCGATGATCATCGCGATATACAGGACGGATGCCCGACCTTGGTGTATGGCGCAGATGAGAATAGAAGTTATAGAAGCTAATACGAGATGCCTACGAGTCATTTCTATCCGAGCTAAGAAGAGTGTACGCAGCTTGACGAGTGATGTTAGGCTGTGGCGTACCTAAAATAAGAGTGCGAGAAGAAGTCCCAGGGTGAAGACTGCGAAGTTTATCCATCTCAGCACCGTCCAAACTGGTCCGGGACAGTAATTTTGATCATCGCGGGAGAGGGCTCGCAAAATGATAAACACGTGCAGAAGTGACAAAGCAGAGGTAAGGAGCAGAGTGATGTGGATGAGAGGGGACGTTGTTTTTGAAGGAAACTGCAGCAGGGCCCCGGCGGAAAGGGAGAAAACGGAGAGGGAGATGTTGAGGCAGAGGTCGGAGTTCGAGGGAAGGGCCATGGTTTTTGGAAGGCTTAGATGTTTGTAGGGTGAAGCAATGGGAGGAGGGGAAGGCAGGCAGGCACGGTGAAGCAATGGGAGGGCAAGGTAGGCAATGCAGGGAGGAGGGCAATGCAGGTAGAGTGAAGTTCCTCAATGATGTGCCCAAGCATCTATTTCTCTTTTCCTTGTTACAAGAAAGGGTTGACCATCGGACAGTGGAAGGAAGGGTGGCAGACCGCCACTGGCCGTTGATCTCAGGATGGGGCGAAATGTATTTCAGATGTTTTCTTTTCTAAAATTGAATGTCTATTTCATTACACAGCTCAATAGTGCCACCAATTGTACGCTACTAGGGCTCATATCGATTCTAGTGTCACATCACGCATAGGATAGGTCCCATTTGATAAGTTAAGCAATATTTTCATTTGGAATCCAACTACTTAGATTATGGGACCTTAAATTATATCCTTTGCATTCATTTCTATCAAAGATAACTCCACAATTTCTCTTTATCATTTGTCCAAGTGACAAGAGGTTCTTGGTAAGTTCTATAACATATAGTACATCATTTACAATCCTTTGTGTCCTCTAATATTATCCTTAAGTACTTTTGCTTTTCCTTTTCCTTTTTTTTTTTAACAAAATTGCTTTCTCTACCTTCCGCCAAACTTCCCGTGTTACCGAGCAGCTCCACAAGAGGTGTCTTATGAACTTTGGCTCAGTGCCACAAAGACCTCACATTGGCTCAGTGCCACAAAGACCTCACAGGCAGGCGCTTAGCAAGATTTGTCTTATGAACTCTGGCTCAGCACCACAAAGACCTCACATTGGGTTCACAAGCAGGCGCTTAGCAAGCTTCCCCCTCACTAAGAGCCACCAGTTCATCAGCTTCCACAGAAGGAACCTTTCCTTGCCCACCACTCAGAACTTCTAGATGGAGGTGAACCGCTTCCTCCACCACGCCGGTCTGAACTTGAGGTTCCACCTTTGGTTTAGTTCGGGGACTCCAGGTCTTCCTGAACCAGATGCTTGTAGAGGGTCCTAACGCTAGGCTTATCTTCTTGAATCAATGCCATGCTGTCGTCCACGAAGAGCTGGCAACCAAGGCGCTCCCCTGTCAGTAAGTAGAGACCTTTGATCGACCCATCGACCAGTGCCACATTCATCATAGACATTAGAGGCACTGTTGCCAGTGCGAACAAGAGTGGGCTGAGGGGGCAACCCTGCCTCACAGACCTTCTCAGTGACCGCTCGTCTGTTGATGCATAACACAGCAGAGGCATTCCCAAAGAGGGGGATCATTTTGTCAATCAAATCTACACCAAAATCGAGTTTGGCTAGAACCCTAACCAGGAAATCCCAGTAGCAAACTCTATCGTAGGCCTTCTCTAGGTCGATGCCGAAGAGGAGGAGCTTTTGCTCTAAAGCTCTGGCATAATCAATTGCAGTAGCCACGTTCAAGATGTTTGAGAAGATCTCTCTACCTTTGACGAATCTTGTTTGTGCTTTGTCAATAGCCACCCTCCTGCAGACCTCCGTAATACGAATCGCCAACGCTTCAGCTATAATCTTATAGGACGTATTTAGCATAGTAATTGGCCTCCAGTCGCCCACTTTAAGCTTCACCAGACCCGCATTTACATCTTGGGAAAGAGACCTCGCAGGGCCATGGCCGCATTAGCCATGTCGGTTAGGTCCTACCCAATCATCCCTTAGAATGCACGGTAGAATTTTTCTGTCAAACCATCTGGGCCCGATGACTTTTCGTTTCCCATCTGACTTAGTGCCTCCTCAAGCTCTTCCTTATTAAATGGCCTGCCCATTTGGCCATGTTGGTACTTGCTGACATGGGGATCGAGGCCAACAGCTATTGCCTGTATGCTCTCCTCCCACTGAGAATCTTGCATGGCAACTACAGCTCCCAATTCCGTAAGGAACACTTCGGCCATGTGCAACTTCCCCAACTACATCTCCCAATTCCTTAAGGAACACTTTGGCCATGTGCCAGAATTTCGAGACCACTCTTCCGCTGGAATCCATTAACTTATTAGTCTTCTCTCTCTACTGGTTTCTTTTGACTGATTGGAAGAAGACCTTGGAGGGGCAATTCCCTATAGCAAGCCACGTCAATCTGCTTTTAAGGTGTGCGTGTTCGGCGTTGGCAGACTCGGCTTCATGGACGATGACTTTTGACTCGGAGAGTAGTGTGGCTGCGCATTGATCTTTAGGATACTCCTGGATCACACCCGCAAAAGAGATTCACAGGTCTTTATGAGGGCTTCATGACTTAACTTCCATCCCACCTTCATATTTTCATCAGCTTCACTAGTGAGCATATTAAATCTGTGGGTTGCCACATCCCACTTGACTTGAGGGTTGGCCGCCTTGCCCGTATCTATGCACCACGTCCTTTTGATGGTGAGCCAATAGTCTCTCGACTTCAGAAGGGAAGGATTTAATTTAAGGGGCACATCACACGATCTTCCTGTTTTACATGGGATATTGAACCTCCACACCACCGGTAATTATTAGAAATTGAGGTGCTCGTAACATATTCATCGCTTGTCGAGGCATGGGTCCACTAGCACTCCTCTGACAGGTAGAAAGAATGAGGCGTGCCACCCTAAAGTCTACTCCCTTTTGGTGGTTATTCCATGAAAACCCATTGAGACCCTCTTCGTCAAGTTCTATGGCATCCACTAGGCCGTGACAGAGGCAAAACTTGCCCCATTCTTCACGTTCAGCACCCAAAAGAAGAGCTCCTGTGTGAGTGTGGTCCAAGAGCTTCTCGGTGAAATTTCAATAACCTCCTAGCACCCAGTGGCGACCTTCAATTTGAATGCTTAGCTGACTCCAACAGGTCCTCCTCTCGGCCACAATGTTTGGGGCGTAAACGCTAACCACCCCAAACTCAAAGCCCTCGACTACTAGACCCACCCCTATCAACCACCCATGCAAGTCTGCGAACTATTCTCTCAGCGGACAATTGACGAAGACATCATATCCCAATTGCCTAAGGGAGAGCTAGAGACAATCCTTGCTCCCTCACTTAAACTCTTGAAGAAATACAATTTTTGGTGTTACACGTCTAAGAATTGAAATGCACCCTCTTTGCTTAAGCGGATGGCAACACCCCCTCACGTTCCACGACAAAATTGAGACATGTTCTAACCCTCTCCCTCGTAGCTTAATGGGTAATTTCTTTGTATGCATCCTTAAAAAAGTTAGAACTATTCTCTTTGCTTCCTTTGGCCACTTCTTTGATTCTCTTCAAAAGGCTGTGAGGCGGCAACGGGCGTTCTCACCTTCTCATGTCTATGCTTCTTTGCTTCATGCATGCACTTTTTTTGGTCAACTTCGGGCATATCCTCATCAAGGTGTTCTTCAAGCTTCTGATGTTGGGTTTCATCGACCTGTGAGACTAGTTCCGCCCCTTCACCATTTGATCTAAGAAGCTCTTCCCGTTGCATGTCACTGAGATGATCTGAATTTTCCCAAGTGATGGCCAGGACATCAACCGGCATTCGAGGGAGAGATATGCCTTTTTGTCCCACCACCATCAATTTTTTTGACTGGTCTGGGGGAGTGGTGGGCCAGACATTGAAGGGCCACCATGATATTCCACATGTGCATGGGGTTCACCTCCAACTCGCACTGTGTCCTTTTGAGGGAAGCTCCTCGTCAATTCCTTCTGCACTCCCTTCAGCTGTCTTCTCCTCCTTTCCTGTTGCACCCTCCTCTGTAAACTCCACACCTTTTGCCAGAGTATTGTTAGCGGGCTTGAGAGGGCAGTTGCGAGCGAAGTGGCCCAGGCCCTTGCAGACGAAGCATGCATCTGGAAAGGTGCCAAATTTAACATGCAACGCCAGTGGGGGGCCTTCTAGGAATTGTACTTGAACAAAGTATATGTCCCAAAGAACCCAGGCTCTCTTTTTGCCTGGAGGGGAGCGCGAGGTCGAGGCAATCTGTAGGACCCTACTGAGAGATGTTGCCATGATACTGAATTTTTCTTCCAACCATGAGGGGACGAATCGGAATTCCACCCAAACCGGGCACTCATGCAGGAGGAATCGATCGATACTAAAGTCCGCACTCAAGGGCAAAACCAATATCGGAGCGCTTGAAAACACAAACTATCTACCGTTGCATCTCATCTCTTATAGCTTCTAAGGCACAGTGGTGGAGAAAGAACCCCTTCCCCAAGTAACGCACGGAATAACAATTCGCTGGAAGATCACATTCATAGGCCATGAACTATTCCAGCTCTGCACCGGGAAGGGGATGCAACCTGTAAAGAATATATACACTTCTCCTCGAGCCAAGCGTTCCAACTGAGGGCGCATGTCATCAATCTAAAGCATGCAAATTGTTTTATGTGTTTTGCCCGTCTCATATCAGGGTTGCCTTTCCACCTCCTTAGCCCTCTTGCCCACCTTAGCCTGTAGGATCTTCCTAACTTCCTCCTCGAGAAGGGAGGAGAAGCTACTTTGAAGCTTATTGGCCAAAACATCCACGTAGGGAGGAGTTTCTTCATGTGTCTCATCATGCCAACTAGGGGCGGCCGGAATCCTTCCTCAATCCCCTTTGAGTAAGCATCATCCTCGCCTGTATCCCGCGCTATCCGGGAAGGTGCAACTCCACGCTTGCCACTCATTGTCTCCTCGAGTATCGGAGACAGGACCTCGCTTTAGGTTCTAGCCCTCTTCTAGGGAAGGCCTATGCTCCCTTCATGCGGGGGCCGCGTGTCAAACATGCACCGGGGCAACGAGGGCTCTAGCTAGACCCGACGGGATGCTTGTCAAGAACTCAAACTTAAGGGTCCACTTTTCCTTTTCCTTGGATAAGAGTTGGTGTATTGCCAGTTGTATAGATCACATTCCTGCATTGGACATTAACATGGCGATTGCATTCACATGTTGATTCTCTAAGAGGCTGCAATTAATTATTTGCCCATACTTTCAATAACAAGGTACATGTGTTGGCTTTTAGGTTCACCATAAGTACCCGCGGGGGGGGAGGGGGGGTGACAGGGTCCTCTACATTGGACATTAACATGGCGATTGCATTCACATGTCGATTCTCTAACAGGATGCAATTCATTGTTCGCCCATACTTCCAATAACAATGTACATGAGTTGGCTTTTAGGTTCACCATAAGTAGGGCATAAGTATCACTTCTTGAATTGCATAATGACTATGGCTGTGTCCATGGGAATTTCCTCTTCCTCACAATGCGGAATGCTTATGAGCAATGCAAAGGGGATCCCATGAGTTTGGGTTTGAGCTCTTTTTTTACTTCTGAAAAAGAGACCTTTCATCGGACGGCTGGGATTTCGTCCTAGCCATCCCCAGACCTTGACATAAGAAGGATGCAATTTGCAAAGTTGGATGTTAGGTTTCATTTGTTCACAATGCCGATTGATGGTCGAGGAAGGACACTACACATCGGATGGGTGGTGCCATTTTTGAATAATGAAATGGGCACTTGTAGTGGGGATATTCTCCCCTTATGCGATCAACAACCCACATTGGGCATCGTCAATAGGCCGTTGATCTCATATGGACATGCACATGACACACAAGTCAACACCAAAATCTTTTGTAACTATTTATTTTCATATTCTTAAAATGAGCAGACCACGATATATACATTTTACTTTCACATAGCCCATGTTATCATTTTAGGATTTTCGAGACAATCCCATAATTCTGAGACTGTGCACATTAAAGAGTTAAGTCATAAAGTATAGTCCTTCTGTGCGCTTTCATATAACATACTTGTGAGAATTGACTTTTTGTGGACTCAATCTAGTCTTGATGTTTTTGGATATTTCAGGTGTACATTTATATGATCACTTGTTTTGGTGTTATAAAGTGAACATATCCGTGATGTTCTATTTTATTTCACAATTTAGGGAGAAAGAGAGAGGCCCAAACACATTAACCAAGTTGAGTAGTACAAGCAACAGCCTATGATCGACTTCCCTTCTTGACATCACCAGCATTCACAAAACTCAATAGACTCGGCTATTTTGGTCCCTTAGACAACGTATAGAGTTTTTACATTTTGATCGATAGTTAACATACTAGAAAGGGATCTCCCTCTTTCTCCTCTTTCTGCTTCCATACATATAGACAACCATATGTGTACTCTCCTATAAGGAGAAGGCAATGTATCTCTCTAGCAAGCTACTAGGGTAAGAAAACGTCTTAGACAACAAGAGAAGCATAAAGGATAGCCCTCCCTTCTTGCTCTCTTCGCCCCCTTTCTTGCTCTCCTTGCCTCCCTTCCCACCAAGGGGATACTTTATAGCCAAGCGGGTGACTCTGTTAGGATAATATGAAGGATTCAACATGTACACACAATGACACAAACCAAAGTCTCAACCGCCAAGATCCATGCAGCTCTACAAAGTTACAATTCCAAGAAACTTGAGAAAAAGTTATTGAGCTTGTCCTCAAATGTATGTGCACAATTGTAGCATAGTATTGGAGATACCCTATACCATAGAGGAGGTTGTCAATTGGTTGCCTCATTTGGTTTGTAGGAAGATCAAGTAGTTCACTTCTCAAAAAACAATATCTTCCATAGATGTGTAGACCAATTATTTTAGATGCTTTCAACATTTTTTGGATATCCTATACAATCCAAGCTGCATGATTCCCCCATGATTCATAGGCATTATTATAGTTTAATGATATAATTCCAGATTTGAATTGTGCGATTTTTTAATCTTGAATTCAAGTTCAAAATGTGTAGATTGGTTTAGACACCAAGTTTGTTGAATCCCATTGAGAAATGCATAAGTTACAAATCGAACAACTTAGTCATATGCAATCCATGAACTTGAGGAAAAATGGCTACACACAATCATGCAGTGGCCTTGAAATTCTTGCTCAACTTGAGAAATCCCCAAACATTGGAAGATATGATAGTAGTGTTAATTGTCAGTATAACCTAACTATGGGAAGATATGATAGTAGTGGTAATTGTCATTATAACCTAACTATGGGATTTGGTGATAAGCCCGTGATTAGGCTTATTAAAATGGGTCACTAGCCCCTATTCGAGCCCGACTCTAACACCTACTCCAATGATAATAGTAAAACCTATTGTGCACAATGCTCAGAAGTTGTACATGATGGTCTCGTAAGATAGTTCAATAGATGAAGTTAAGGATATGACAAATAATGATTCAATATCTTGGCTACTAACATGAATCCCTTAGAGAAGGTAGACCATACTACTATGGAAAGGAGAAAGCTTGATGTACCTGGTGTGCATATCTTGTAAATTGAGAGGGCATTATTCCTATTAGTGCCCAAATGTCACATGTGAATATTGCACAAAAAGATGCCATAAGCAAGATACTTGCAAGCAAGGGAGAGCATTGTTTTGTGAGGTCATGACAAACCACATGATCCAATAGGACATGCAAATAGATCTTGCATATTTAATCAAGTTTTTCCATGATTGGACAAAAACCTTTGTGCCTTTGAGCCTCCCATGGACACTATTGTTTGAAAGATTTCTTGATTTTCATGAGAGTGGTGTGTCTTTGGATAGCTTTACATCCCTCCATGTAGACGCATGCTCGAGAGAAGAGCTTCAACCCTTGCTACATGATGTTGCCCTCTCTTTCGGGTTCATATTCCATACATATACAATGTGTAAGTATAGCAACTTATCACGCAATCTTGGCACAAAAATGCACTCTTTGTAATGGGATGTTTAAAATTGGATCCCAATTTTTATCAACTTCATCTCTATTTGGTGCAGCATTCTGATCATAGCTCATTGTTCCATTGCTTCAATACATCCCTTTGTTAGCATTGTCATCTAGGATTCCATTCATCACATTTTTTGTGACTCTTTTCATTTGCCCTTTTCCTCTATGTTGTCCTTTGCTCTTGTCATTACTTGCTTGAAGTTATTGTGAGTGCATACAGAAAAGGCACGGATATGTCACATTTGCACTCAATTCCATTCCAAACATACATTTCAACATTTTAAGGTCTCTTACCATGGGATCCAAGCCCTTCAACTTGAAGCAACTCCCCTTTTGTCTAGGCATCAATGACAATTGGAATTGGAAATCTATCAAAGACCCATTTCAAGAACGAGTAAGTTTCTTTAGGAATTTCAAATGTGGTAAGCCACCAAATGTGCCTTTCCAATTGCACACTAAAATTTTATCTAAAATCTTTATCTTTGACATGTCTAAGGGCTTTGTTCATCAAAGTAATACTAACCCTCTCCAATTTGTAACCTTTCACAACTTCATAGTCATCCAAATTGATAACAAACACCAACTTACCTTCACAGTTTGAAAAGTTATAAGATTTACACCATTAGAAAATACCTTTTTAGAATTGTGAACTACAATAAAGCCACTTACCCCCATGCTTTCATATTATAAGCTCTACCATTGTAGCTTGGACCCTACATACATCTAGAAAGACATTACTAAGGTATGTGTACTCAAAGGTCCCTGGTCCTTGCTTTGTCGCTTTGGTAGTTTGTCCATCTTTCATTTTTCTCAGTTTGCCTTTTGTCTTGATTGTGCCTTCCAACATCATGCTTCTTAAATGTGTATAAATCCACCCAACAAATCTTAGGCAGCTAATTTTTTTTTCCTTGGCATTCCTAACATGTACTAGTCTTAGCAATAAAGGATTCTTTACACCTTGTTCTCGAAGTGCATTAACAAAGAAATTATATACAGCTAAGTACCCTTGCCAACTAATGCCAGTAGCATCACATGCATCATTGCATGGACCAACCTCTTGTAATATTGCATGTCGCAATGCATGCCAATGAGGATCCCTAAGAATAGAAATGAATTCTTTCTTCGTCATTACACTCATTATGGCATAAAGTTTATCGGATGAATCTCTTCCAATAACCACCTTCATAAAATTTCTACAAAACCATGACAACATTAAAATAATGAACAACTACATTATCTGCAAATAACACTTCATAATTATAAAATAGTCCAAGCATACATAACTTGTAGCTTGCACCTTCCGCTTCCTTGATCACCACCATATGCCACGCTCTACATTCATTGCACAAGCTTGATCCTATGCCTGTAACCTAGAGGGGTTCTTTTTTTTTTTTTCTAATCTCCTGGTCAATGAAGCAAGCTATTGTTGGAGTCTCTTTCAACAATATGTTCTTATCATCAATTAATATTGTGATTGTCTCTTGTGATCTTGCTTTTGCAAGTTTAGAATTAGCAAGTTTTTTTTGTTCTTGGGTGAGTTGCTCATGGAGATTTTGCATGGTATCTTAAAGTCTTTTAAGTGTGGGCATGGCTCATAGCATACTCTAGTGCAACTTCAATGTGCAAGATGCTTTTTGGTACGATCTTTCAATGGACCATGAGAGAAAATCAAAAATAGGTTCCTAGACCAAAAGTACGAGAAGCAAAGATTTTAAATTAGTACAGTGCAGAATAGGGTCGATGGAAGCAAGTTTGGGATTACAACACAACAAAAATGGTAGGAAGACATTGTATTTAGATGAGTAAATTGTAGAATAGGATCAATGGAAGAAAGTTTGGGATCACAACAAAGCAAAATGGTAAGAAGAAATTGGATTCAGGGGCTGAAAAGTGATTACGGTGAGAAAGAGTATGATTTAGAGGTTGGGAGGTGATGATGGTGATGAGGAGTAGAATTTAGTTGTTTGAAAGTGATTTGGATGCATAGGTATGGTTTGGGGGACGGTTTGGAAGGGTTTTGACCCACAAGATACTTTTTAGGGATGGAAACCACCACAAAAGTGTAAAGAGAGTCAACTTTGTGGAAGTGGGGGGTGCCTCCAAAGTGGGAGAGGGAGGTGCACTTTTTGGGACCCCCAAGGGCCTAGGAAGATGTACCTTTTTGTCCCTCTATGGGGGTGATGGGACCCTCCATTAGCCTTGTTAGTTCTTAATCCATTTTGCTAATCCCCTCCTTATGAGTCCAAATTTCCCCTAATTTGGATATGAATTCTAGAGATTGTGTTATGGATGACCTTCCATTCAAGTGATGTGACTTTACTAAATTCAGGATTACATCCACCATGACTAAGAAGGCCTCCCCTATTCCCTCCTAAGATCTTTATAGATTTAGTAATACTTGTGGGAGACAATTCAAGTGGTTAAAGGATGGTGCAAACAAAAGAGAAGTCTTGAATTCTCCAATCCTAATCGCAACTCTCACCATTGAACCAAATACTAGCCCTCCTTTCATTCCAACCATGCCTACATTGCAGGCTACAATGTTTGGAGGAGCAGGAGTGGGGAAGAAACTGAGTTGCACCTCAATGAATTTGAATACTCATGTGCAATCATTGCAATTGTGGAGGATGCGCATAAGATGGTTTAGCTAGCACAAACATTCAAGGACTAGGCACAAACTTGTTAAGTTCAACTACAATCTGTTGGCTCGGGTAAAACTAACCAATTTATAGCCACATTCGGAGCAAAAATAATTGTGCAAGAACTCTTTTCAAGATGGCATGCTTAGGAAAATGGGCAAATAGAATCCATTGAGTATTATTGCAGGTGTGCAATAATTGGTACACCAAAGAAATGGTAAGCTCACACTTCACCCATAGTCAATGCGCTTTTCATTGGGGGTCTAAAGAAGAAAACTCAAATGTTTTCTTGAAGAGAGAATCCCCAAACATTGGTAGATGCAATAACAATGGCAATTACGTAGAGTAGCATCACTATAACCTCACTATCATAAATGGTTAGGTTGCTCATCAAAATGGGCCACTTGCCCTTATTCTATCACCCACTTTAAAGGAGACAAGGAGACAGATGCTCTTTGAAACCTTCTTGACGAGTTCAAAACAAAGCCACCCAGCAGCAACTTTTTTAGTAGCGGTTAGAACAAGGACAAGTTTATCAGTCCAAGAGGCAACCCCCAAGCTTATGTCCTTATGGACCTAGCCTCTGACCCCCCTAGTGCTGTCCTGATCTTTGATGGAGATGGTGCAGAACTTCTTCAAAAACATACCCAATTCTTGTTTCCTTTGTGGCATGGGACGCCATTTTATCAAAGATTTCCCTGCTAGAAATAATCAAAAGAAGGAAAGACTAGAGCCCACCTGGCAAGAGCCACAGGAACCTCAGGCCCCAACTAAACAACCTGTTGACGTCCCTCCCAGAGAACATATTGGGGAACAAAGCAAGGAAACCTCTAAGCCCAATGAGAATAGAGGAGGGGAAGCAGAAGGAAACGATAAAGAGGTCACTACTGACCTAAAGATAAGATGGATGATAGTTCGGGAGAAGAAGAATTTGTTGTTGCTACCCAAGATTTTGAGGCGCAACTATGAACACAAAACAATTGAGAAGGAAGGTCCTCCATTTACAATTGTCAAAGGTAGAAAAGCAAACAGGTTGGGAAAAGCCAAATCACAACTTGAGGAGGGAAATGTCATAGGGAAGGAACTCAACTCAACAGAAAGAGGAAAAAGAAGAATGTCAAGAGGTTTTGATTTATCTCCATAGAACAGCCCAGTCAGTTTCAAGAAGATTCGGAATAAAAATACTTCCCAATGATGCAAGACATCTTCACTTTCCTAAGTATCAATGCCCAGGGTTTAACAAATGGTCTCAAACCTGCTATTCTTAAAAGATGGTTAGGATCAAAAGGCCTTAGACCTATAGGAGGTTAAAGTCTTAGGGACTAAGCTGCATTGGCAGCTCAGTCAAATTGATGACAAAAGACAGTGGCCAATGCAGCTCAGTCAAATTGATGACAAAAGACAGTGGCATTGCACTAACCATGAAGAAGGGAGAAGCAGTGCAGTTCTAGGAGTAGCAACTCATCTCACCCAAGAAATTGCTCACCCTCTCATCACTTTTGAAACTTTCAGGATAGTTGGTTTTTTCCATCCTCAGCTAAATTGTCAGATCTTCTCTGTCTACGCTCCTAACTCCGCAAGGGAAAGGGCTCTTCTGTGGGACGGCAAGTTCCTTCAAAACAACACTATACTTCTAGGTGATTTCAACATGGTAGAGTCGCAGAGAGACAGATGGAATGGACTAGGAAACACTATCCGGGGTAGGGAATTGTCTTCATGGAATGCTCTTAAGGATTTTGCAGTGCTTGTTGATATCTTGACAGATACCTCTTTCACCTAGTCTAACAATCAAATTGGTCATCTCCACAGAAAAGCAAGGGTAGATAGGACCTACTTCTCAAGAGACATCATAGACTCAGCTCTTTGTTATAAGAGTGAAGCCCTTGTTTCTCTTCCTTTTTCTGGCCATAAACCAATCCTCATCTCTTTGGATAAGAGTCAGGGTAAGAGAAGGAAATCTTGGTTCAAAGCTTCTTTTGCTTACCCTATGTGCAAAAAAAGGTAATTGGGATTTGGAATAAAGCTTTTGAGGGCACCACCAGTGTTACTGAAAAATGGATCAGGGCTACAAAAAGAACAAGTACTTTTCTTAAAGCCATTAAAAAGCATGTAGATGTTGCTAGATCTGAAAAATGCAACCAACTTGAGGAACATATCAAGAATTTGGAGGAGGACGAATCACCCCATGGTCAGGAAAAGATCAAGGCTTTTAGGGACAAGTTGAGAATAGAATCGGGCTGTGCAATCCAAAATATACACAAGAGAATGGTGGGCAAGAAAAGACGATAGGCCCAATGAAGATATGTTTCGTAGCCTCAAGAAAAAACAAGTGCAAGAATCTATTGAGTCTTTTCGACACGAGGATCGCTTAATCCACGACCCAAAAGAGATTGGGAAAATCATTGCGCAAATCATTTCCAGAGCATACTTGGGGACCCAGAGATCCTCACCACCACTGAAGAGCACTTTGGTAAGGAAGAAGATGGTGCAAAGGTTTGAATCCATATTTTTGGACAAGGACTTCTCCCTGGAGGAATTAAAAGGTGCTGTCACTTCTATGGCGAAAGGCAAAACCCTTGGCGAGGATGGTCTCCCAATTGAATTCTATTGGCCCCTGTCTTCTTCTTATCTAGTAAGAGTCCAAAACAAAGGGGTTCCTAGATCCAAGGATCAACACATGCATGATCAAACTTCTCCCCAAAGGTGGTCCCAAAGATGTTTTAAAGAACTAGAGGCCATTAACTATGCTTAAAACTAGCTACAAAATTTCTCTAGCAGTCAGACTCATATTCAAAATGAAAGATTGGATAAGGGAAGAATAGAAGGGCTTCATTCAAGGTAGGCACATTCTAGAGGCCATTCTAGCCCTTTGGGAAGGCTTAGAACATGCAAACAAGATGAACCAGGACATCTGTTTTTTAAAAATTGATTTTGACAAAGCTTGTAAGAAAATAGTACGCAGCGGAAGATAACAACAAAACGCAAGTACACGATGGAAAGCTGGAGAGAATACAAAAAATTCTGATATACCAAACTGCTGATACAACTGATGGTTGGCTGCCCACCCGTGCGCTCTATAGACAAAGCTTCGATGGTGATCTAGACAGATGCTGGACGGAGGACTATGAGCGTGAAGAACTGGTGATCTGATGATAGGGGGTGGCCACTTATATAGTGTAAGTGGTTGACGGTCGGCCCTGTAATAGGCAGTCGGCCTGGAAGACCACCGACCCTTCAGAAAACATGCCGTCGGGCAGATGAAGGATCGCACATAGGTCATACCGTCGGGCCTGGGGCTACCGACAGCCCCCGGACCCTGCCGCTGGGGGCTTTGCCCCCAGACCCCCACCGGGGGCCTGCGCCCCCCGGACCCCCTGCTATCGGGGGGGCTATCGCCCCCCCGAACCCCCCTTTTGTGCAGACGGGTATCTACTCTTGGCTCCTAAGCCGTCTCATAACCATCTGGTCTACTCTAAGACCCCTTCCAGTGTCTAAACTGGGGATCCCTCCCAATATCCGATACCCATCATGGCTTCTCCTCATATGGGGGCCTTACAACATTGGGTACATAGAATATTGGTGGGTTACATGAGAGGTGGACATTTGAGCTAACTCTAACACCCCCCCTCAATGTTCACCCGAAGATGAACTACGTGTTCGGACCAATGCCGAGTCGATGTAGATGCCGCAACAATAGATCACTCCCAAGAGCCTTCGTGAAGATGTCTGCGCAATTGTCCTCTGTGGGACAATACTCCAGCTCTATGACTCCATCCTCGATGAGCTCTCGTACGTAGTGATACTGGATCTCTATGTGCTTTGTACGAGCATGGAACACAGGATTCTTTGCAATGGCCATGCAACTCTGATTGTCGCATTTTAGAACCGTCGCATCTTCGATTGGAACTCCTATGTCTTGCAGGATCCTCCTTAGCCAAACTGCTTCACAAGCAGCAATGCATGCTGCCTTGTACTCAGCTTCCGTCGAAGATAGTGCCATTGTTGGTTGCTTCTTGCTAATCCAAGAGAACACTCCTGAACCAAGTGAGAAACAATATCCAGAAACTGACTTTCTAGAATCACAATCTCCCGCCCAATCTGAGTCACAGTAACCCGCCAAGGTCTTCCCTGCTCTGTAGGTAATGCCATACTCCAGTGTACCTTTCACGTACTTTAGCACACGCATCCCTGCTTTCCAATGGTTCTCTCGAGGTTGATTTGAGAACCTACTAAGTACACCAACTGCAAAGCTGATATCAGGTCTAGTGTTGCACAGAAAAATGAGACTCCCCACAAGTTTCCTATACTCCTTGATGTCGACAAGTGGTGATGCATCCTCCACTGAGAGCTTACCATTCACCTCCATGGGAGAGACCACGTCCTTACACTCGGTCATATCGAATGCCTTCAAGATCTCACGAGCTAACTCTAACAAAGCTTACGATAGAATGGAATGGGGCTTTGTACTATCGTCTCTCCAAGACATGGGAGTAGGTCTAGGTTTTATAACAGGGCGTATGGACGACTACTAGGGCCAAGAAGGCTGGTCATGGAAACGGATGGTGTAAAAGGTGCAACAAAGCACGGGAGGATATCCGCATCTTTTCCTCAACTGTGTGCTCTTCTCCAAGGAACTCTACAATCTAGTTCATAGACATCTTGCTCCTTTTCCTTTTAGCTACTCAGTTATCTTGCTCAAGGATTCTCCAAACAGGGCCCCACATAATTGGAACGTTATTAGAAGCTCAGTTCTTGGTCAATATTGACACAAAGATGTAATAAGGTGTTTAATAATGTTCTAATTGATACTAAAAGTTTATTTGAAACCGTATGCTTGACTTCAGGTATGAAGGGATAATGTACAGAAGATCGGTCAACTCCACACCAAAATCCAGAAGTGCCTAGTCTCGTAGAGGAGAAACTCACCAATGAAGAGGCAGTTTTATTGGATCAAGCTCTGGCACTGGCAAAGCTACTGGCAGCAGAAAAACAAGAATTTCTTTAGAACATCGACACCCCAAACCCTGCTCCCATCCCAACCTTGTCTTCACTTTCCCCGGCACCCCCCTCTTCAGTACCAGTTTCTTCTTTGGGCCCTGCTACCACCCACCAACACTCGGCTCCTATGGTCACTCAAGAGGTTACCCTGCCTTATGTCCGCCCCTTCAAGAGACCGGTTTGGCGTGCTGACCCATCCAGTGTCTCATACAAAGTCCGCTGGGAGACACTGTCAGCAAAAGATTTTTTGGAACATCTGTGCAACCCCTCTACTTCTCTTCTAGTACCTATTGTTCTTGCTCCTATTGTGGCCGTTAAAGATGAAGTCTTGTGATCTGATGTTCCTGCTCCTATTGAGGCCGTTAAAGATGCATGTTGTTCCTCCTCCTGTTGATCAGCTGAGTTTTGTATTTTTGCACGACTGTAGTGATTTTGCTTGGATCTATCGTTCTTATTAAAGGTTCTCCAAGACAGTTGTACATATTTGACCTTTTAATATAAACCCTCATTTTGGAAAAATAAAAATAAAAAATTTCTAGTATAGAATGTACAACTTGGAGTGACTTCCTATCTAAAGTATCATTATCAAAGACTCCCTATGGAACCAATTGTCAAGAGATTGCTTTTAAATTTAGGGGTTATAGTATCATCCATAAATTTGTTAAGGTAGACAATCTTGCATCATTTAACTAGGATTTGTTGTCTCTATTGGGTTTTATATTCCCTATTTTTTTCAAGAGTCATAAGTGGCATATCTTCATAAGGCATTGGCATACCATCTAGCCAAGATTCCTATTTATGAGTGCTCCATGTTGGAGGCTTTATGGTTCTCTTTGTAAGTAGCACCTTTACCATTGAATAAAATTTAAATTTGTGAATGAATTTTAGTGCTCATCAATGGAGGATTCCAAACAAAATTGAATACAATGTGGATGCTTCTTTAATAAAATGCATATATCCATTATATCCAAGGACTACTTCACCACTACTTCATTCTTAAAAGGCTTATTTCTATTGTATCCTAGAAAAAAAACTTCACCAATGGAAGGCTTATGTGAAAAGGCTTTTTTATATGCTTCATCGAGGAAAGATTTGATAACAATTGCCTCATTATTGAAGGCTTTGAAAGAAGCTTGTCTAAGATGATTACTTCTACTATGGAAGGCATTATAAAAAGAACATTTTTATAAAGACTACCTCAACAATGTAAGTCTTATATGAACATATACTATTTTGCACTATTCTAATGACAAGGGAGGATTCATAATGATTTTTCAAACATTGATTACACTATGGGGCTTATAAAACTAAGAGATGGATCACCAATCCAAGATTGCTACGTATATTCAACTGGATAACATGATTGATAGCCTAACAATGGCATTTGTGGTAAAAATATGATGCTCCTACAAGGAATATGATGAAAGAACATGCACTATGATAGAAGCCAAAAAAGATAATTGACCAACATTGTTGATAGAGAACATTACATAATTTTATCTTTGTAATAGCCTGAGAATAAACTTGTGTTAAAATACGAGAGAGAGAGAGAGAGAGAGAGAGAGAGAGAGAGAGAGAGAGAGAGAGAGAGAGAGAGAGAGAGGGAGGGAGAGCGAGAGGGAGAGGGAGAGGGAGAGGGAGAGGGAGAGGGAGAGGGAGAGGGAGAGAGAGAGAGAGAGAGAGAGAGAGAGAGAGAGAGAGAGGACCTCTTTTGTTTCGAATCACTCTAGTTGATGTACGCTGATCTCTGGCCCACGTGGGCTTCTTCTTTCTCTAGTAAGGATGAAAGCTTATACCAAACGTCTGCTCTCTGGCCGATGTGCTATTGTAATTTGTCTAGCACCTACAAAAGCCAAGCTTGAACTGACATGTGCTCTCTAACAAAAAATGCAAGCTTCAACTGCCTCAGTGAAGTTAGAAAGTGTATTCGAAGTTCATAACCCATAACAAAAACATTTGGATTTGAGAGATTCTGCAAATATGTCTCACACGTGCGCTTGATAATCTATGCATGAATTAACTCGAGTTCCCTTTTGAAATTGTACTAATACCATAGTACTAGATTCTTGCCAATATACATATGCCGTAGCATGCTTAGAACCATTTGCCACGTGTGATGAGATGCACATGAAAAGGTTGTTCTATAGTAGCATTCATAAGGAGAGATTTGCCATGCGTAATGAGATGCACATGAGAAGGCTTTTATAATGGAACTTGCTTTTGTATGGCAATACTTTGAACTAGACTTTCATATCCTTCATCATGGCCATTAAGGATCACTTGAATATCTCTGCTGACTTCATAGTCTCTCCCTATGCGGCTATAAGTTGATTGTTGTTTTCTTGGACTTTGAGTACATAGGCATCACAAAATTCATTCATGTTGCAGGAAGTCTAATTAATTTGGTTTATGAGTTTCAAAATCTTGGGAGTGTTCTTAGACTCATAAAGATATCCCATGCTACCTTGGATGTTTTATTGTTGTGACGTCTCTTATTGTGTATTATTCTTGCCGATCCCCCTGTTCTCAAGAATGGCAGCAGTGACTTTGAGCAATGTAGACCAAAACATGGTTGTGTTGTTCTTCGAGGCGGTGAGGCTCTTGCGTTTGGGTACAGGATGGCAGAGCAAAAGTATTCCGACAAAGAATTTGAAAAAGCACCAACAATGATTGCAAACTATACAACAATTCTCTTTCAGGTAGGTGTTACAATTGCAACTCTTGCAAGTATGCCCCTCCAACCTCTCCTGTCTTTATTTGGTGGAAGTTCAGTCATGAGGGGGATTTTCATGTTCATTTATCTACTAAGGGCTGGAGTTGCGCACTATCTAAACAATGAATGAAGGCTCGTTGCCGTGCTTTGATCGCTTGGAGATCAAGCTCGAGCCCTATAGGAACATGACAGATAGTAGGCCCAAATCAGCCACTGTCTCTAGCATAGTAATACTGTGCTTTCAAAAAATCTTCTTCACCTATGTGGAGCTTCAACCGAACGCACATGGTCCAAGGAAAATTCCCCACTACACACAACAAGACGTAGATGATGCTATGAATCAGAATCAAATAATCTACATTTTGAGATTGGGCAGCAGGTATCTCTACCTTAGCTTGCGATAAGAAAGATTCGTTACTGGATTCTTTCCTACGTAAGACCTTAGATTGTTTAAGGATCGGTTGCATCCAATGAAAAGAAGAAACTTTTGTGGCCGGTGTCACACTCTACCATGAAAATTTTAAGGACTCACTTCCAACCATAGGTTCAATGGTTTATAATTGGCTCTTTGGATATTCAAGCTCATTGAATCATACAAGGATGGGCATTCATACTCCTTGTATGGTGTGGCCATGATTACGAGATGCCAGGTACACAACAAACTGCTGACTAATAATTGAAAACACGATGAGGGGATGTGTCACAATGCCACAGAACATAAGAATGTTTATTTATTTATTTGTCCTTGAAAGTGTTGGAAGCCAACAAAATGATGACTCATCATTGCTATGGAGAAACAAGGACTTATACCCTCTTCTTACTTTCTCAATGTACCCAGTCATCCTTCCTCGGACGGCGGTGATATTCGGCTGTTTGTATGAGAGTAGACTTCTCTATTAGAGAAAGCTTTTTTGTTGATAACTCTCAAATGTACATAATCTTTTGATACTCTAATATAAACCCTCATTTTTGGGAAAATTTCATTCATGTGGCCTACCCTAGATGGCGAGCTCAAGGAGAGAGAGAGAGGGGGAATTGCATGCCCAAAAAAAACTAGGTTGCGGTAGGCAGCCTTTCCGTCATGCCTCTAACTCCAAATTGGACCTGAATCCTCATTATTATCCAATTGGAGTTTCAGTAGCAAGGTTGTAAGCTTTGTCCAACAATTATGCAATTAAGTGATGGCAAGAAAGAAAATATGCAATTATCTCCCTCCTATATAATAGATTTGTGGGAAGAATTAAAAAAAAAGTATGCTTTTGGGTCAAATTTGGAAGGAGTGTTTTAGTCCTTTAGATCAATCTAAAATCAAGGGCCTAAATTTGTACACTTGGCTTAAGGAGAGCTCACAAAAGTTTTGCTTTTCTAGAAAGCACGTTTCAAACCCTTGGATCTTCATAAAGATCAACGCCTATAATCACAACACATGGCTTAACGAGGGCTTAGAAAAGGAAAACTTCCTTCTAGGCTGCCTACCGTAACAAGGTGAATGATAACAAATCATTCATAAGGCGTGCTCGAGATCCAAATAGCGAAAGAGTGCGGAGATGATGAATTGATAGCGATGAGGGAGACAAAGAGAGAGAGAGAGAGAGAGAGAGAGAGAGACAGAGGCGGGGGGGGGCTAAAATAGCATGTGGATCAATAAAAAATAGAGAATTTTTGAAAACAAAAATTGGCTATTTTCGCTTCTTGTTGAATCGCCTTCACTGAAGACCTACCTACCTACCTATGGCAGGGGAAAAAAAGGAGAAACAAGGACATATACTAGTAATATAGTAAATTACCAACAAGGAAGTATAGTGGTATAGTAAATTACCAACAAACATCTGATGAGAAGGACAGATAGTCGGATACAAGGACATATAGTCGTATAGAATATTACCAAAAAACAGATAGTGGTATATTGATGACCATCGCGGGAAGTCACTCTTGAAAGTGTGTCATTCGATCTTGCGACCTTGCCTCTGCAGCACTTCATCATTTGCTCTTCCAAATTCAAAGCATTCATCAGCCGAATTCAAAGCTCTCATCTTGCCCTCATGGCACGCGGATCCCGCATCCCAATGGAGCGACATACCCTCGTTGCCGATGCACCTCACTCTGTTTCTTCCCGTCGATCCAAAGCAACGACTTCCTCCCCTCCTCCTTTCGCCGCAGCCCACCCCAATAAGGTGCCTTTCCATCGCTCTCCTCTGCTTGTCCTTTCCAATTAGCAAGCTCAGTCTAGCTGTTTGTCATTGTGAACCTTTTGGATCAGCAGCTTTTCCCGATCAGACACTTCGACATTCAATATCATTCCTAAAATCAACCAAGTTTGAGTTAACTACTGTGTTGATATTATCTGGATGCGCGTATCTTGTCTCTTATGGAAACTCTGATTTTCCTCACTATCACTATATTGGTAGTGCAAATGCAAATTTTCGCTGTTGGTTATGGAGACTTCTTGTATGTGTTGGCCCAATCGGAATTCTTCTTCGTTTACGAGTTGTAAATATAAATTTTAAAGTCTGCTCTTCCCCCCCGCCCCCCGCAGGCTCAGCCCGTGCAACAAGGTCATGAAGGAGGAAGGGCTACAGTAGAAGAATTCGAAGCTATCTTTGTCAAGGAGAACGTGTCAATGCATCCCACACAAAATGCAAGTCAGCGAATTAATGGACGATTACGTCTCCTCAAGCAAGGTCCTTCTTTGTTCATGGTAGCTTTTGCACCTTTGTGGGGGACATGCTTTTGCAGTCTGCAATTCGACTTTTACCTTCCCGATTTTTCATCTTGTATGTGTCTATCAGACGATTGTCATTGATTCCACTTGCACGTCGATCAGGATTAAAGTGTTGCTTTGCTATTCTTTTCTTTGGATGCAGACATGGATTCCGTACACTCAAAGAGGCACAGTGAAGCCGGCAGCTGTCGTCGATGTTAGCAGTAGTATAATAAACAACAAGACATCTGAGAGAGGTCTGCATTACGATCTGCTTGTCAGTACCATATTCGTTTCCATGCTATGTTACTGCCGTTCAGTACCAGTTGTTTCCGTGCTATGTTGTCCGATTGGAAGCTTTGTTTTGATGAATATTGTCACAGATAGAAACTTATATACAATTGGAGCTGTGCCATTAGCTGAAATAAGGTCTATATTGCGTCACACTCCACCGCTAGGCTGGCAGTACATCATCGTTGTGCTAACCTCAGGTATATTTGTACGCCTTTTCACCTCTCTATGTTCCAGCAGCTTGCTTTGCCTTGGCTATGTATGCAACCCTGTCGTTGATGATTGGCATTTCCTGATTGCTCAATGATGGTGTCCTTTCAGGTCTTGCTTTCCCTCCTTTGTATTTTCATAATGGCGGGGTGCGAGAATTCTTGGCCAAACTGAAAGAACATGTTCATATTGTGAGGTAAAGTTAGTATACCTTGAACTTATGGGAGACCAAATTATAGGCATCAGGTATAGCTTGCATTGTAGATTGAGGAGAGCATTGACAGATTTTAAGCTTGCCAGGATGTTGAGGAACTACACCAGCAACAAACCTTGAGCCTTAGAAGTTAGAGATCTGATCCTGAATTGATAAGATTGGTACCTCACTTTGTTCTCCAGGATAAATTACAGAGAACAGTATTGCATAGTGCGACCCGGATCTACTACTTTTGGCTGATTGTAGCATGTCTTAGCATGCAGTCCATGCCATGCGTGATACAGTTTCTGATGAAGGTTCTGGTGTGGACTCTTGCAGTGTGAAGAAGGCATATGTTCTATTTGTGTTTTGGATGTTAAGTGTGGGATTACAGCCGGGAGTTGTATTAATAGCAATGCAAGTGTTTTCTAAAGTTTTGTCTAAATTGCAGCTAAGCTGTACTATTTGTTCTTCTACTGCATTTACCCACTAAGTTTTCTTCTCTAAGGATTTTCGGAAATCTTTGGTCATGATCATTCTAAAGGGAGGAAGAGATTTCTGTCTAGAACAGATGTGATGGAATCATGTTAGAACAGATGTGGTGGAATGTATCTGATGGAATGATGTTAGAAGGACTGCATTTGATCATCTCTGCCTGCTAGTGGTAGCCTCCATCATGGTTGAGTCCACTTGTCACCTTCCTGTGCTAGGAACTCAGAGTATGGTCTATTACAATAGAACCTCTCTCCATCATATGGGGTTGAAGCTGGGAAATGAGAAAATTCTTTTACACTGTGCTGGTACAAACACTGGTTCTCTATGGATGCTCTGAAAAGGCACCCGGACTCTCTAGAGCATATTGGAAAAGAATAGAGACAATCAACAAACAATCTCTCGTCGGGGAGTTGGGAACCAAAACCAATGAGATTAAAAAAGTGGAGACAACCAGGATCCCACGAGGAGTTAATAAATATTTTTAGTAACAACTCTAAAGGCTTCTGGTGGAGGCTCCTTGAGCTGCAAGCCCCATCCCCTCATGGACACGAAAACCTGGCACTCCTATGCACTCACGCTATATGATGTCCCTAACCTCACATGTACGACGTCCCACTTCAGGCATCCTTTTCACACCCGGTGGTGTCAAACATGCAGCCTTGAATCTTCACAGTGGCTGAGCGAAAGATCATGAGGGCCTATGTATTGAATTCATTGCATACAAAATAAATACCTTGGCCCCCGATCTTAGCGAAGCTCTTCAACGAAGTGGGTTGCATAGGCTTCCCACACACTTGGACCCTTAACACCATCACCTCCATTCATAAGGCACGAGTGTTGGAAAGGTCACCTCCCCATCTGTAAACCCCCAAATGAGGAGAGCGTGGGGGAGGGAGACCTAGGGCAGAAGATGCCCAGAGGAGAGAGAGAGAGGGGGCTGCCACATGGGCAGCACCTCACAAGAGAAGAAGGCTGCAAAGGACGGAACCTGTGGAAGGAGCAGAAGGCGGGGACAGCAAGCCCTAGATCTGACCTGGCAGGGTGCGATGATGTAAGCAGCAGTACGGTTCAGTACAGCGCTGCACATGTGGCTGGAGAAGAGCCTGGCAGAGGGCAGAACCAGCAGCAGCAGGGTGAACAGGCGCTGACATGGCTGGGGCCTGGTGGAGCAGCAAATGGGGCTGCCAGTGGGCAGAGGCATACCTTAAATAGGCTGGGCCCTTGCCTTGATTGGAGGGCTAAAGGCCCTAGAAGTGTGGGCCAAAGGGCCCTAGTTTTGTGAGCCCTTAAAGGGCTGGACCAGCAGCAGACTGGTCGGCCAGTCTGGTTGGCCAGTATGAAGCTGGCTGGTCGGTTTTTTACAGCAGGCCTTAGGGCCTATAAAAGGTGAGGGTTGATGCCTCACAAATCATCCAACTATCCAGCAAGTTCAGGAGCAGACAGGAGCAGCCAGAGCCACTCCCTTGGGCCTCACACTGGGGGTGAAGGAGAGTGGAAGGTGTGCTGCAGACTGAGTTCCCTAGAGGCTGGACCTTGGCTGTCTTCTAGGGCAGCAAGGTGTTGTGATCATCATACCTTTTGGAGCAGCCATTCACAAGCAGGTTGGAGCAGCGGAACAGCTATCTTGGGGCCTACATTCAGGAGGACCAAGGGGACCTGTGTGCTGCAGACAAAGCTTGGCAGGGGCTGCCCACCTAGGCTGATTCACAGGCAGTAAGGTGGAGAAGAACACACTAGACGGAAAGTCTACAGACGCTCGAGGTGGAGCACGTGGACTCGAGTCTAGAGATAACTGGCTGATAGGAGAAGGACCTTGTGGTAAGATCAGAGGACCACACCATTGGTGGGACTCTGGATCTATTTCTTTTGTTTTGTTACCATAGTTCTGGACGAAAACATATTTTTGGTGGTTTCTCTATCTGGCTGGTTCATTGTCTATTGATGAGTCTGCACATCTAATCTATGTGACGCACATTAAGTAAAGAAGTTTGTGATTCCACACCCCACATGCACATTATGTGAGCTCCTGGGCATTACTATAAGTCTTCCGCTGTGCGTACCCTCTGTTGGGTAATTTCTAACAAGGAGGTCCCATGAGCCGGAAAAAGTACAAGACCATTATGATTGGATATATCATGTCTAAGATCTATGCGTCAATACTTGACATAGAGGCTAGCTTGGTCACAAAGCTTGGGGGACTCAGAGCCGTGGGATAGGCAGGCTTCTGGATAGATCACGAGACCATGGGTCATATACTTACACTCAGGGTGGCCATCGAGGAGGTCAGGGTATGGAGACAGAGGGTCTATTGCTGCTTTGTGGATTTTCGTAGGGTGTTTGACACAGTGTCGAGAGCCCGACTCATCATGTGTCTATAGGAGCTAGGATATGATCAAGAGATCACATGGGCAATCATGGCACTTTATGAGAGTGTCTCGGGTAGGGTTCGGACAGGTGTAGGGTGGATAGAGGAGATCATGAGCACCATTGGGGTTAAATAAGTTGTTATGCTCTAGCCGAGATAGCATGACCTCGGAAAGATCGGTGGGCATTTTCTCTTAGATGACCGACTTTGGTAATATTTAATGTGCGTAAATGAAATGGTCAAGAGAAGTAACTGCCAAGGTCCTAGGTGAGGGTGAAATGGCATTGACTAGGTGGTTCTAAGTGCTAAGGCCTAGGTGCACCTAAATGTGCAACAATGCTAAGGGGCAAATGGTTTTAATGTGCCCCAAGAGAGGGGTAAATGGTGCACCAAGTGAAAAGGCTAAAATGATGACATGTGGCAAGGGGGAACCGTCTAGGGAGTTGTGGGTCTCGTGGATATGCATGGGGAAAAAAGAGTATACGTATCTGTTGTAGAACTGCGATCCATGAGAGTATGGTTGGGTGGAACAATCGATATGCCATTGCCCGTGATCTGAGTTAGAACTAGAATAGAGACGAGTCAATTGAATTAGCTTAAGCTTGTATCATTTGGTATCAGAGCGCAAGGGAGGAGATCAAGAGAAATGTTCTGGATCGTCGAAGGACCAGAGCGCCAAACAACGGGGAGCCCATGCGACGGACAGATCGTATTGACGCTGCGACGTGACGTACGGCTGGCACCCGACGGGATCGATGCTGATCTAGCTTAATGGGCGGTACGTGACGACGAGCAGTTGGCCGTGGTTCAGAACTTGGACAGCGAGGGTGAGGCAGAAGATAATCCAAGGCTGTGACGAAAGACATGAACGGACAGCAGGCGTGGAAGAAGGGATGCGGTTGTTCGTGACGTGCAATGGAAAGGAGGATCGTGGACCGTGACGAAGACCTCCGGGCGATTGAATTCGGTGTGCGGGGAACCTACGTAGTGTAAAGGCGTCACGTCAGTCAATAGCCCGCATATCCGGTCGCATCTCGCTTGCTGATCTGCAGAAGCACCGTTTTCGAGGCATTCGAACGCCCCTGCACAGTCTATCTGCCCTGGACTTCGAAAGGGGGACCTGCATCAGGAAGGAAGTCTCCTGACAAGTCTGGGGAGCCGTAATGACAGGGCGAGTCAGGTGCTTGCAGCAAAGCAGTTGATATCGACATTGACTGCGAAGGCGGGCATGATCCAGGAACCGTAGATGTTGAAGGGGGTTCGATTCAGCAAGACGACAGCCTGCTCTCGGATAGAGCGATTGGAGGGACTTCTTTTCTTGTGGTTGTAGGGAGACTGTACGTCTGAAAAAGAGGAGCGTATGAACTCGGATTGCGTGGAGATTCCAGGGAGCAATTCTTTTTCTTTTTTTTGTCAAAATCTGAGTTTGCAGTCGAGTTGTTCTGTACAGCAGAGGCTGTTGTTGATTTTTCCTGCATAACAAAAAGGGAATTTAAAAAAAAAAAAACCTATTTTCCCTACGTTTTTCCCTTTTGAAACTATGGAGGCAGAAGGACAAGATTCCAGGGTGAATCCTAGTGAGTCTAGAGCACGGTCTACACAACAAATGTCACATCACACAACACCTACTTTGGTCGGTAGGATTTCGGTATTTGAAGATGCTTTACAACAAATTATGAACCAGCAGCTCCAAGTGAATGCTGGTCAGAATGAGATTAGGGAGATGGTACAAGCCTTGTCGGCTAGACCATCTAGAATTGATAAGGGCAAAGCTCCAGCAGAGCCAGAGCCCAGTATACATTCATCAGAACGTGCAAGGGTCAAGGTGCCTAATATTGCTAACTATAGACCGGAGAAGTACGCTGGTCGGATGACCGAGCGCAGTGCTGATGTGATCGAGGTTTGGTTACACAAGTGGGAAGAAGCCTTCGCCATTTGTGAAATCAGATCTGATCTAAAGAAAATCCGTGAGGCCACTCACCTGTTTATTGAGGCAGCGGATAGATGGTGGATAAAGCAACAGAAAGATCAAGTTGCCCCTACCACCTGGGAAGGGTTTAAAGCTGAATTTAAGAAACACTTTCTTCCACCTGATGAAGAATCCCGAGCTTGGGATGCTTATAGAAATCTTCGTTAGAGGAGTCTGTCGGTGGCAGAGTACACTGACAAATTCAGGGAATGTGTCATGAAAATAACAGACCCTCTCCCTATGTCGGTTCAGTTAAAAGACTATATCTATGGACTGAACGACAAGATCAAAATGGAAGTTCGGGCTAAATATGTGACTACATTAGATGAATCTATTGCAGTAGCCCTGAACTATGAGGATGCCAGAGGCAGATCTAGTGGATTTGTGCAGGCAGGGACTCAGTATGAGTACCCGAGAAAAGGGGGATTTCAGAGGAAATGGACTTCAAAGGCAAGTGTCTCATAGCCAAGTGGCCAAACCAAGCAGGTGAAGCCGGTTGAGGGACCACAAAAAACAAGTACCACCGTTGGGGTGAAAAGGAAAATAACTCCAATGGCAGCCCGGGCTTGGTCAAAGTCCTCGTTGACCCCTGAACAAAAAGAGAAAGCTAGAAAAGAAGGATTGTGCTTCGGCTACCTTCAGCGACATCAGTGGAAAGATTGTCCACTGAATAAAGACCATCGCACGGCCAATATGATAATATTTGAATGCGACGCGGAAATGCAGGAGAGTCCCAATGCGGAACATATGCAGATGCAATTGGCGGGACCTTCTCTGAGGTTAGTACCTGTGTTGTTAAGTGTGTCTGTTACTAAGTTAGTAAGCGGTGCACCTGATAACATCCTTTCCAAGCCCGCAGCAACGGGGTATACGGTTTTCGATGAGCCCGAGTTGATTAAAATGAAAGGGCAAGTAGCCAGTCATGATGTGATTGTGTTGTTTGACTCAGCGTCAACACACAATGTAATCAACTCAAAGCTTATTAAGAGGCTCAAGTTGAAAACTAGTCCGTCTGACTATGCTTATACAGTCAGGATGGCGGACGGAAGTTCAACTGAAGTATGGGACCAAAGGGTTACCCAATTGGAACTTCGGATTCAGGACTATGTTGAGAAGCTGGACTTTGAATTGATTAGACTTGCTCACGCAGATATAGCCCTAGGCATGGCTTGGCATTTTCGGAAAAATCCAGCCATTGATTGGAAGAAGCATATTTACCAGTTCAAGATGAACGGGGTAGAATATGTTTTGCGAGGTGAGAAGGATTTACCTCGAGGACCACTGATTTCAGCCATGGAAATTCGGAGGACTCCGAAAGAGTTTCTGTGTCTGTGTATAGCATCGGTAGAGTCGATTGATGATGCATCGACTAGCACTGAGGCTACCCAAGATGGGAAGATGGCCGAGTTGGCTAAAGAAATATTAGAGTTCTCTGAATGCTTTAGGGATGAACTACCTTATGGGTTACCTCCAGAGCGGAAAGTTCAGCATAAGATTGAACTGATCCCGGGGGCAGAACCTGTAAATAGGCCACCCTATAGAATGAGTTTTACCGAAGAGGCGGAGGTGCGTAGACAACTGGAAGAATACCTCAAGTTGGGGCAGATTCAACCAAGTTTCTCACCTTTTGCTTCGCCAGTGATATTAAAGAAGAAAAAGGATGATACGTTTCGCCTCTGTATAGATTACAGAGCATTGAATAATATCACTGTTAAGCACAAGTATCCGATGGCTCGGATTGATGATTTGCCAGATGCATTACATGGAGCCGTGATTTTTAGTAAGATAGATCTTAAGTGTGGCTACCATCAGATCCGGATTAGAGCCGAGGATGTGCATAAAACCGCTTTCAGAAGCAGGTTTGGTCATTATGAGTTTTTGGTAATGCCCTTTGGACTTACCAATGCTCCAGCGACATTCGTCATGCTTATGAACGATTTGCTACGTCCGTATATCGGAAAGTTCGTAGTACATTTTATTGACGATATCTTGATATTAAGTAAAAGTATTACTGAGCATGGTGAACACTTAAGAGTAGTGTTCAGTACTTTGAGGAAAGCCAGTCTTTATGTAAATAAAAAGAAAACTATACTGTGTATGGTTAGGCTTGAATATTTAGGGTTCATAATTACTCCACAGGGGGTAGAAATGGATCCGAAGAAAGTGGCACTAACTTGGCCAATCCCTCAGAGTCTGACCGCGTGTCTGACCGCGTTGCGATCATTCTTGGGATTTGTCCAGTTTTATAGAAGGCATATCAAAGGATATTCCGGAATAGTATCGCCATTGATTGATCTGACCTCAGATAAAGTACCTTTTATATGGGGACAGAATCAACAAGAAAGTTTTAACACCATAAAACAAGCTGTGGTCACAGGACCGGTGTTAAAAATAGTTGATCCCCAGAAACCGTTGTTCCTAGAAACCGATGCAAGTGGCATTGCGGTAGGAGCAGTTCTCCTTCAAGAGGGAAGGCCAGTAGCCTTTGAAAGCAAGAAGCTTTCTCCCTCTCAAAGAAATTGGCCAACTCATGAATTAGAGTTGTATGCAGTTATCCATGCTTTGAAAACATGGAGGCATTATTTGTATGGTTCAGAGTTTTATGTGGATGTAGATCATGATACTCTGAAACATTTTAGTAAACAGCCTGACTTGAGGGGCCGCCAAGCTAGGTGGGCAGAGCTCATGCAGGAGTTTAATTTAACGATTCGGTACCGAAGAGGAAAAGACAATAAGGTTGCTGATGCGTTGTCTCGCATTATGCATAACCTGAGTTTCACGGTATTAGAGAGTGCTCTAATGACCGAGATAAGAGAAACTCAAAAAGTGAACGAGTTTGTCCAGAGCTTATGGCCTAATGCTCATGTGTTAAAACCCGGGGAAAATGAAAAGGATGACCTGGCATCCAGAAAAGGCCAAACATATGCAAGATATACCATAAGGGATGGTATGCTAGAAAGAAATGGCAAGGTTGTAGTACCTAGTCAGAATGATCTCAGGCAGAGAGTCATTCGACAGTGCCATGATAGCCCATGTGCGGGACATCCAGGAGTCGAGAGGACATATGATCTCGTGAAGCGAGATTTCTTTTGGCCAAAGATGAAAAAGCATATTCATGAATATGTGACACGGTGTTTCTCGTGTCAGGTAAGTAAGGCCGAGCGGGTGAAGCCACCCGGACTTTTACAGCCCTTGGAAATACCACTAAGTAAGTGGGAGAGCATTTCCATGGACTTTATTGTAGGGCTGCCTACGACACAAGGAGGGTATGATTCTATCCTTGTGGTGGTTGATCGTCTAACCAAGATGGCTCACTTCATTCCGACTAGAGAGTCTGTTAGTGCTCCGCAAGTGGCGGATTTGTTATTAGACATATATTTCGTCTGCATGGATTGCCTAGATCCATAGTGTCAGACAGAGATGTCAGATTTACCGGTCATTTTTGGACAGCGGTATTTGAGACACTAAGGACTGAGTTGGGAATGAGTAGTGGGGATCATCCTGAGACGGAGGGTCAGACGGAGAGAGTCAACCAGACTTTAGAGGATATGCTGAGGGCATATGTGTCATTGAGGCAACATACGTGGGACAAGTGGTTGCCATTGTTGGAGTTTGCCTACAATGATAGAAAACATTCCTCTACAGGGTTCAGTCTGTTTGAGCTGAACTATGGTTATAGATCAACCAATCCAAATATAGTTGGAGTACCTCAGAAAGTGCCTAGTGCCGCGAACTTTGTGGTTCAGATGCGGGAGATGCTAGCACTTGCGAGAGCTAATATCCGCCAGGCTATGGATAGAGCCAAGGTGTATGCGGATGAAAACCGGTCTATAAGAGTATTTAAGGAAGGAGAAAGTTTTTCTTAGAGTTCCTTCGCACTCGAAGTCGTTGACTTTAGGAGAGTGTGCTAAGGTATCACCTCGATACTGTGGGCCGTGGTTAATTCTGAAATGAATAGGCAAGGTAGCCTATAAATTAGAATTACCACCGGGGTGTAAGGTGCACCCAGTGTTTCATGTTTCTCGTTTAAAGAAATTTTTGCATATTGGTGACTCACTAATCGAAGGTGTGGTTTTGTTTCAGGAGGTAGAGGATAATGCAAGACGCAAACCAACAAGAATCCTGGACCGAGGAACAATGCAAATACGAAATCGGAAGATACCCACGGTGTTGGTTGCATGGCATGGTCAGCCTCTATCGGAAGCTACCTGGGAATCCGTATACCAGTTACGGAGAGTGTTCCCAGATTTCATCATCGAGGACGTTGATGCTTGAAGAGGGAAGGAATGTTATGCTCTAGCCGAGATAGCATGACCTCGGAAAGATCGGTGGGCATTTTCTCTTAGATGACCGACTTTGGTAATATTTAATGTGCGTAAATGAAATGGTCAAGAGAAGTAACTGCCAAGGTCCTAGGTGAGGGTGAAATGGCATTGACTAGGTGGTTCTGAGTGCTAAGGCCTAGGTGCACCTAAATGTGCAACAATGCCAAGGGGCAAATGGTTTTAATGTGCCCCAAGAGAGGGGTAAATGGTGCACCAAGTGAAAAGGCTAAAATGATGACATGTGGCAAGGGGGAACCATCTAGGGAGTTGTGGGTCTTGTGGATATGCATGGGGAAAAAAGAGTATACGTATCTGTTGTAGAACTGCGATCCATGAGAGTATGGTTGGGTGGAACAATCGATATGCCATCGCCCGTGATCTGAGTTAGAACTAGAATAGAGACGAGTCAATTGAATTAGCTTAAGCTTGTATCATAAGTTGTCTGTTACCACCAACCTTGTTCGGCCTCTACATGGAAGAGCTTCAGATCTTTATTGGGACCCTAGGAGGGGCTGGTTGCTCTCTAGCTGGATCTTTGCTCCAGATTCTTTTGTACGTAGATGACGTGGTCTTACTCTCTTCTTCAGCAGAGGATTTCTAGAAACACTTGGATGCGCTTCATACTTTTTGTGAGATACATGACTTGAAGGTCAACCTCGGTAAAACCAAGGCCTTGATCTTCAACACGTCCTAGGCAGCCATGCACAGAGAGCATTTCACCTTGGATGGGTTCCGACAGAGGTGGTTGCAATCCTACACATACTTGGGGATCCTTTTCTTCGGCCCGATCTTCACGATGCAACCAGCTTTGCAGGCCCGATTGAGCAAGTGATATGCCGCTCTGGCTAGACTTGAGCGGCAGTGCTTTCACTCACTTCCAAGACCCTTGGACCAAGACTCTTCTCTTTGACTCTTTGGTCCGACCAGTATGTATGTATGGCAGCCCTTGTTGGGGCCATACCTGTCAGAGACAGATTGGGCTCGAGTTGAGAGGCTTCAGATTCTCATGCTTTCATGGATGATTTGCAGTACATCAGATAGCCTTGGCTGACTTTGAAGCATCCCCACTACAGCTCGACGCAACGTTTCAGGTTATTACATATCTCTACCGCTTTAGACAATATGGGTCTTGCATCACATGGCGACATAAGCTTCCTTGGTTGGCTTTATCCTACTCCATGGCACTAGCGCTAGAGGGTGACCATAGGTGTTGTATGCACGTACATGCAGATGGTTTGAGAGCCTGGGGCTCCGTATAGATAGATTATCTCCTTCTAGTACATTGTTGAGGCCCCCTTCATCTTGCTCACCTATCATGAGGTGAACTAGGTCATCTAAGGGGATCTTTTATAGTTACACCTGATTGGACATAGAGAGCACTTAGTCAGGATACAGAGATAGGCCTCGGATACACTGCCCGACTCTTCTCATATTAGGATCACGGAGTTCTTCCATTCAGATCGTATGGGCCACATAGTCATCGATAGCAAACATAGTAGGGGCTCGGAGCTTGAGGCATGCCACACTTGACAGCGGACGGGCACACAAATAACATTGGGTGATCTCCCTTCCTTGTTCAGACTTGCGACACGACCCACTGGTGTTATAGTAGCCTTGGTTAGGCGGAGAGCCACCGCCAGGAGACCGAGATGGACAGCGCCCACAAACATTCGCCAACGTTCCATCACTGACATCATTGTTGATGATATGACAATGTACTACTTAGGGCTTAGCATTCAGCATGGGTGATGGTGCTTGTTTAGTAGCCCCACCCTTTCTTCTTTGTTATATTAGGTTTTCTACCAGTCTCATAGACCCATTGGTCTTTTGTAGACTATAATAAACTTTCTTTCTCTCTCTCTTTATGTATCATTTCGCTATGATCATGGTTCTCTTATGTTCATCATGGGTGTTGATGCCTTTTTAGAGGCTCCACCCCTCAACTCATTATATCAGGTCTTTTTTAGTCTTATAGACCCTTTGGTCTTCCAAAGATTGATAATAAACTTTCTTCTCTCTCTCTCTCTCTCTCTCTCTCTCTCTCTCTCTCTCTCTGTCTCCCCCCCCCCGAGAGTATCAGATGATGGACTGATCCTCAGGCTCTAGTATCTGGAGGACAGGCGAGTTACCCATGTGCTGATGATTGCCATAGGGAAGATGCGAGTCTCGTCTCACCAGCTAAGGATTGAGGCAGGGAGGGGTGTAGGCACACCTAGAGAGTAGCGGATTTGCAGGTTATGCACATTGTTAGTAGTGGAGACAGAGGGGCACTTCCTATGCATTTGCCCTGCTTACTATGAGATCCGAGGACGCTACCATTGCTTCTACCAAGAGGGGCGCGGATTTGGTCCAGTCATCCGATTAATCCATTTCCACGATCAGATGTGTGTTGGCCTCTTTCTGATGGAGATGTGGCGACCCAGGGAGACCCTGTTACATGAGATTGGACAGTAGGATGAGACAGTACCACAGGACACTGATGAGGCACAGAGGCACGCCACTGAGTTTTATGCCTTTGAGTCAGCTCCGGGACACATCGGAGTAGAGGATGAGGAGATAGCCGACACGAGGGCAGCTTGGGTCAACAAGCAGAGATGACATAGAGCAGCGGAGAGGTCGCCACATAGGATGACTAGAGCACGCACGATAGAGGTCCAGCCCATCGCTACTCTACTCAGAGGAGACTGGCCAACTTGGGTGTCACCCTTGATGTTGCCCATCGTATATAGAGATCCCAGAGGCCATGCCCCCCACCACAATGGGAGATAGCTCGACCAGATATGTGACATCTTTTCTTCCTATCGGAGAGATACCACAACTCATGGATATGTCCTTGGATCTTTTGCACTACCTACTAGAGACTCTTGAGAGTTCCATAGATTGTGCCTTTGAGTTTTGGGGTTTTTGAGATCATTAACTTAGCTTAGCACTAAGCAAGGGCCTTAGCGAGCCCTTTGCTTCAGCCCATGGTGGCTTGTATGAGTTATTTTGCTGATTGTACTTTGTCTCATAGGCCCGTGAGGCCACTTGAAGACGTTAATACAACTGTGTGTCTGTGTGTGTGTGTGTGACACATTGTAAGAGGCGGGCTTTCCTCGCACACAAGATGGATGAGGTGATCCAATCTTTTCAAGGGAGAGATACCACTGTTGGATGGTGGCTTCTATATGAGGGGAAGCCGCTTATATCCATCATAGATCCAGATGTCTGGCACACATATGTGAGCTTACTCTATGATGTCCCAATGTAGGCACCACCTGATATGTCCTCTATGTCGAGGCCCACTACTTGTCACTTGTTCACTGCACATATAATGTACAAGCTGCACTCCGTCAGCTCCATAACTGGTGAGCCTAGGATCATGAGGGGCTACGGACTGAGTATTCGCGCATGGGCAGGAGGTCCTGGCTCCGATTTTAGCACAGATGTTCAACCACTTTGTATGCTACAGCTTCCCACCCCCTTGGAGTACTACCACCACACAAAGTAGGGGATCCCATGGATACTGGGAACTATTGCACTCTTATGATTGGCCACACTTTGGCCACGATTTACGGGTCTTTACTAGAGAGGGAGATCAACGGCTACACGGAGGCACATGGGCAGCGGGCTCTAGGATAGGAAGGATAGTACTCCACCCTAGACCACATCTTTACCATGTGGGCTAACAAGGCGAAGTCGAGTACCCATAAAGATACGCTTGCTTTGTGGACTTTCGGAAGGCCTTCAACACTGTCCCACGCTCTCGTATGATCAATAGACTTTAGGAGATGCAGATTCCAGACGTCATGATTTCTCTGAGAGCACAATCAGAGAGAAACAGGGATGCCCTCTTTCATCGACTCTCTTTGGGCTCTACATTGATGAGTTCACATCCTTTATTAACTACTTAGGAGGCGAGGGATCACTGTTGGATGATTTGATGATACAGATATGGCTATACGCGGATGACATAGTCCTCATATTATCTTTGGTAGAGGGACTGTATAGACATTGGAGGTCCTAGAGGCATTTTGCAGAGAGAGACACTTGACAGTTAACCTTGGGAAGGCCAAGGTTATGATTTTCAACACCTCACATGCAATACTCCACCATCATAGCTTCACTTACTGAGGTGAATCAGTGGAGATAGTGCAGTCTTACACATATTTGGGGGCAGTCTTCATAGGGACATTTTTCATGATGATCCATGGAGCCAAGTCACACGAAGATAGGGGGCCTTAGTCCGACTAGAGAGGTAGTGCTTTTAGGTGCACTTTTAGGAGCCACCGACGAAAGGTTGGCTTTTCGACACCCTAGTGAGGCCGACTGCCATGTATGCAACACCTTTTTAGGGGAGTGATCTCTCGACGACAGAGTGGAGGAGATTTGAGTGGCTACAGGTAATTATGGGGTCTAGGATGATTCGGAGTACCCCCATCAAATAGTATAGGCAGAGTTCGCCATGACACCTCTACAGGTTGATGCCATTTTTCAGACAATGACATTCCTCTAGAGAGTTTGGGCCTTAACCCACTAGAGACTACTGAGATTGGCACTCGAGTCATCTAGATGGTTAGCAGAGAGCGGGCTTAGTACATTATGGTATGCACATCTATCCACATGGTTTGCCAATATCGGTATTCAGATGGACCAGCACTGCCTCTTCTAATACAGTCTAGATGAACCACCCGAGCTGATCCCACAAGATGAGATTAATCGTATCATATGGTTAGATCTCCTCCAACTCCATATGTCTTGGACTTGGGGGGCACTAGGAGTTCCCCACCAAGATCTAGTTCTATCTTGAGATTGTCGGAGGATGGACTCCTCATCAGACCCCAATACCTGGAGGATAGAGGATTCTCACATGCATGATGCACTGAGGATTGCCATTGGATAGATGCGGGTCTCGTCCCATCAGCCGAGGATTGAGGCAAGGAGAGCTGCAGGCATACCCAGGGAGCAACGGATCTACAGGTTATGCACGCTAGGGGAGGTCGAGACAGAGGAGCATTTATTATGTGTCTGCTCAGCCTACTATCAGATCTGGGGACGATACCACTGTTTCTTTGATGAGGGGCACGGCTTTGGTCCATTCTCATGATTGATCCACTTCCATGATCAGGTTTGCATTGGGCTCTATCTGATTGAGATGCGACGACACATTGCGATAGATCAGAGAGTAGCAGGAGGGGAACACACTTGCAGGAGCTTGAGGTGGACCGAGCACATCAACATGTAAGCCTTTGTGGGCTGAAGCAAAGGGCCCGGTATGGTTCTTGCGGAGTGCTATGCTAAGCTAACTCAAAAGCTTAAAACTAAAATCTGAAAGCTCAAAATCCAAAACTCGGTGCCGTGGTGGCATTTGCGCTTGTCGAGCCGTATCTCACTGTGACGGAGGACGTGGTCTCCTCGCCGATGGGCTATGTCAAGAGTGACGCCTCATCTCTGGTGGTCTCCTGTGAAGAGAGCTGAGACGGATCGGACCTCAATCGTGCGTGCTCTGGTCACTCCTCATGTCGTGTGCCTCCTCCTCCACCCCGCTATGTCCTGGAGCTGGCTCAAATGCATGTGTGAGTTTCTTCTTTTGATATACTTGGAGGAGCTGAATTTTTTTTTTCTTTTTCTCTTTCTTTCTTTCCCGTGTTAGCATTGATGCTTATATGCCTAATAATAAGTCCACGCTCAAGTAGTGAGTAATGTAAGCCCGTTGCACGCTTTGCTTGCTGATAACTTGCATATAAGGATGACCTGGCCCTTTCTTGACCTGACCCAATATTGGCAATGTCGGCCCCTGTTTGACTTTCTTCCTGAGCTCTCCATCCCTCATAAGCCCCTCTAGGTCTGCCAATTGTTGAGCCTTCTAGCTCACATGGCTGGATCTCCTTTGCTATCTAAGTGGCAGTCATATCTACTCTAGACCTGTTGCCTCGTATATGGCAGTGATTGTGCTGCCCACATAGCAGTGATTGTTCTGCCCAAGTGGAGGTCACGCTTGCTAGAATAATAAGTAGGTTAGGGGCACTTTTCCCTCATGGAGGCTTTTCCCCCTAACCATAGTTAGATCCCTAACTACGGTTAGTGGATAGGATAAGGTTTTGTCACTTAGACAAAACCTCACACTCTCTTGTAGTTTCACTACTCTTTTATTCAGACGTTTTGCTCACTCTTGCATTCTGCTCCCTCTAATCTCACATTTGGTATCAGAGCAGCACCTCTCGGACTTGCCTCTGCTTCCTTCTATCCCTTGTCCAAGCCCGGAATTCGTACCAGCAGTGCACCGTACAAGTAGCTTCAACTCGTCCGTACAACAGTACATGCACCTTGCAGCTTTTTGTCAGTACTTTGTGCGAGCATCCCGTATAGTTCGAAGTAGTCCATACAGCTGCAGTTGGAGCTCGTCATCCGTACCATTCTCCAGCAGTTTGTCCGTACAGTCCATATGACTGTACGAAACTACCGTACGCGTACAAGCACACTTGGGGTAGTTGTTCTGTACAGTTCACTTGCTGCAGGTGACTGTACAATCTCTGACATCTGTACCCCGCTCATACAAACTTCGCACCGTACAGCGTCGTACTTCGCATCGTACATTCGTACTGTCAGTGCACCTACAGTCGTACTGTCAGAGAGCCGTACATCTGTACTTCGCACGTGTGATGCCAATAGTTTGTACACGGTACGGATTTTTGTACCATTGCAGCGTTGTATACAGTACATTATCGTATTGTTTTTGTCCGTACAGCCAGCAAGTGGCGTTTATAAATGCACATTGCTACTGTGCATTTCCTTGGCGCACAAGTACATTTTGCAAGGAGCCATTGTTTGGCGGAGCAGATATGAGCACATTCAGTGAATTGGGCATTTTGCAAGATTTGGGGCTTTTTGTGGATTTGTCCCAATTTTAGTTCAATCTCACCCCAAAATTTGGGGCTTTTGGTTTTGCATTGCAAATTATTGCATAATTGGGGCTTACAAAGCAAACCTGGTTGCCAAAGGCTATGCTAAGAAAAAGGGCATAGATTATGAGGAGACTTTTGCTCCTACATCTCGGATGACCAGCATAAGGTCAGTTATTGCCATGGTTGCAAATTTTGTTTGGAATATCCATCAGTTGGAGATAAAAACAGCTTTCGTTAATGGGGACTTGCAGGAAGAGGTTTATGTGAAACAACCTCCTGGATTTGAACTTTCTGGCAATGCACTTCAAGTTTGCAAGTTGAATAAATCTTTATATGGGATGAAACAAGCCCCACGTGCATGGTATGCCAAGATTGATGCCTTCTTGGCAAGTAAGGGGTTACACAATAGTCCTACGGAAAGTACCCTCGACATCAAGAAGGATGGGGGGAATATTTTGGTGATCATTCTTTATGTAGATGACATGCTGCTTACAGGGTCAAATGAGGAAATAATTGTAGATTTCAAAGCTGAGTTGAAAGCTGAATTTGACATGACAGATTTGGGCATGTTAAATTTCTATTTGGGGATCTAGTTCATACAAGACAAGCGTGGCATCGTTATGTCTCAATCCAAGTATGTGCAAAAGCTCTTGGATAGGTTCAACATGCAAGATTGTAAGCCTATAGCTACTCCCATGGAGCCGGGGCTGAAGCTTACTATGTATGATGCAGGTGAATCAGTGGATGCCACACTTTACAGCCAGGCTGGTGGATGCCTCATTTATTTGTGCAATACAAGGCCCGATATTTAGTATGCAGTATCTCAGGTGAGCAGGTATATGCACAGCCCAAAGACAACACATTGGCAGGCTGTAAAACGCATCTTCCGTTATTTGCAAGGCACAAAGTCTTATGGCTTGATGTTTCCTAGGGGGGGTGACTTGCAGATGCATGCTTACAGTGATTCAGATTGGATTGGAGACTATGATACCAGGGAGTCCACAAGTGGTAATTGTTTCTTTTTGGGCAAAGCTTGCATTTCTTGGCTGAGCAAGAAACAATCTACAGTAGCTACTTCCTCATGTGAAGCTGAGTACAGAGCAGCTTTCACAGTGACAGTTGAATGTGTTTGGCTGCGTCGTTTGTTTGCTGATCTTCATCTCTTATTGGAGGGTCCTCCTCCAATTCTCATTGATAGTTAGAGTGCTATAGCAGTGGCAAAGAATCTTGTGTTTCATGCTCGCATGAAGCACATTGAGGCTCATTATCATTATGTCAGAGAGAAGTTGCATGCAGAGGAGATCAATATGATCTGTGTCAACACATGACTGCATTATGTGTTTTTAGCATGTGTATGTTCAGCCACATGAACTTAAAGCACATGTACTTTCTGCCATTTTTATGTTTCAGCCACTTGAATTTTCACCACATGTATGTTCATCCATATATATTTGAACCACATGAATTTTGACAATATGTGTTTATGCCACATGCCATGTGTAATTTGTCTAATACTTTTTGGTTCAATGATTACCCTAATCTGTCAGAATTTCAGGCACATGAATTTCCACATTATGTAAATTTAGCATGTGTATTTTCAACCACATGAACTTAGGGCAAATGTACTTTCTGCCATTTATATTTCAGCCACATGAATTTTCACCACATGTATGTTCAGCAATATCTATCTCAACCACATGGATTTTAGCCACATATGTTTCAGCCACATGAATTTCTGCCATATGTCTTTCTGCCACATGTATTTTTGACACATGACATATGTAATTTTTCTAACACTTTTTGGTTCAATGATTACTCTAATTCTATGTCCGCTATCTTTTTAGCAGTGATGGCTGATGACATGGTTATGTGTGCCTGTCGGATAGGATAAGGTTTTGTCACTTAAGACAAAACCTCACACTCTTTTGTACTTTCACTACTCTTCTATTCAGACGTTTTGCTCACTCTTGCTCTCACTCTTGCATTCTGCTCCCTCTAATCTCACAACGCTTGATTCTAGATCTGCCCGTGTGGCAGACTTTTTACTGCCCTTGTCACAGTCAACACATGCCCAATGACGAGCCACTTATGTGGCAGCCCAAACCTTGACCTTGTGCAAGTGTCAAGCCCCATTGTCCTTATATGGGGCTTGTATACATGAAGTAGAGAAGATAAGGACGGAGGTGGAGATGAGAGTGAGGGCTGATATGCGAATATATACACATACATATCCGGCATGAAAGACGTATCAATGTGTGATGAAAGATGTATGACAGTTGTGGTTGTTGTTGCTATAAGCAAGTATGAGAGCATATTCTATTGAATGATGAAGATGACAATTGCCATGCTATTGTTATTGTGTAAGTGGCAGCCCAAACCTTGACCTTGTGCAAGTGTCAAGCCCCATTGTCCTTATATGGGGCTTGTATACATGAAGTAGAGAAGATAAGGACGGAGGTGGAGATGAGAGTGAGGGCTGATATGCGAATATATACACATACATATCCGGCATGAAAGACGTATCAATGTGTGATGAAAGATGTATGACAGTTGTGGTTGTTGTTGCTATAAGCAAGTATGAGAGCATATTCTATTGAATAATGAAGATGACAATTGCCATGCTATTGTTATTGTGTTTGCTGCCCTTGAGATTTTTGATAGTTGTGACTCTCATTGAATTGAGGTTCTCATGTGTACGTCTGTTATGTCACATTGAATTCTCTATTTTGCAATGATATTTATCATTGGCCCCTTCTTTTATGTAAGTACATGAAGCATTCGAATAATTTTTTAATTGTATGATTTTCATATCAATCCAGATGCTTAAAAGTCACTAATATGAGTTGCTAATGCATTTGCTTGCTCAAAAGCGACAAACTTGCACGGTTGTGTGTGATTATGTATAAAATTAGGATGACTAGTTTGAGAAGTTGGCGATTGCTTCCCATAGAACTTATATAACCACATTATTTAACAAAAAAGATGCTGCATATACACGCCCAATTCATCTTGATATGAACTCCATTCCAATGATGTCAGGTCAGGGGATAATGCAAATCTTTTCCTCATCAACGATATTGTCCAAGATCCTCTTCAGGTATTGAATGTTCCTCTTCTTGATTCTCCTTAAATCTTATTAAAATGCAAAGTTTGACTTTGAGGTTTTTTGACTTGGTTCTTGGCTTTTTTACATATATTTTACTTTTCAATTTGTCAATGTAAGTAGGGATTGAGCATTAATGCTTCAAAAAGTGCAATTGTTCATAATTGAGTGGAAATCAAATTTTCTTTAAAATGTCCGTAATCACAAAGAAAAGCGAATGGCATTGCACGAAAAGTTGAAGTCACTCTTCAATATAATGTACTTGCAAGTTTGGCTAACCACCCATCATCAAATTGCAATTAGCCACCCAAGTGGGCCAAGTAGTGATGCTGTCTATTGTCTCCTAAATCATGTATTTAAGGGTGCGAGTAGCTCTGGTTGGGTTATGAGGCTTACCTAAGTCATCTTGGAGTTTATGGATCTGTTAAGCTAGAGTCCCTCTGATTGCCCTCAAAATATTCAGCCTTAAAGGCTGCAATATGCTGAGCAGAAGGTTAAGTCAAAAGCATATCATGAACATTAGAAGAGATTCCAAAATCTTTCCAAACCCAGCTGGCAGCTTATGCTTGGGTATTGATAAGAACATAAGCATAGCTTTGCTTACTAAGTGATTATTCTGGTTTTTTTCTCATTTACTCATAATTTTTCTAAAGTGCTTACAAGCTCCCTTATTACTTTGTTCTTTTGCTTGTTCTACATGTATAGTCTTATGAAGAGGTGCGTGCGTGTGTGTGTGTATCGAGAGAGAGAGAGAGAGAGAGATTATTAAAGTCTACTAAAGACCGATTGGTCTATGAGACTGATAGAAAACCTGGTACAATGAGCAAAAGGGTGGAGCTACTAAGCGAGCATCCTAACCCATGCTTGAAAACTTTGTAGACATAGTCAATGCCATCATCATACATATCGTCATCATCATCATACCAGATGTAATATGATCTGATACCATACAATACAATGCAACACACATATGGCATGAAACGTCAAGGTATGCCTAGTGACGGGCTGGGCCGTGTAGGCAAGAAGTCCGTGATAGATCGCTATCTGCTGTCTAGAGGAGTAGTCCGTCGTGCCCTCCTACCCTGAGCTACTAATGCCATGGAAGAGGCTAGCGCCAACCATGGTAGTTTGCGATGCCGTGCAGTGCAGGAGCCATAATCTCGCACGCGGTATAGATAAGTGATAGTTTGGAATGTCGCATCTAACTGCAAGAACCTGTAATCTCTCCAGTCAAGTCCACTCTTTATCAGATAGGTCTGGCCCTAGCAAGGGCTGCCATACATGCCCATAGGTCGAACCAAGGAGTTGAAAAGGAGAACCTTGGTTCGTGGATTCTGGAAATGCGAATGGAAGCACTGTCTCTCTAGTCGGGGCAAGGGAGGCGTATCCTCTACTCAGGTGGGCCTGCATCGCCGGTCTAATCGTGAAGATAGGGCCAGAAAATAGAACCCCCAGTTTTGTGTATGATGAGACAATGTCAACTGGTGACCTGTCAAAAGTAAACTACTCTCGGCGTGCAGTTGCTCTGGAGGTGTTGAAGATCATAACCTTGATTTTACCCAGGTTGACCTTCAAGTCATGGGACTCACAAAATCCCAGTAGTGCATCTAGGTGTCTCTGGAGCCCCTCAGCGGACGGAGCAACTAGCTCCTCCTAGGGTCCTCATAAAAGACTCAAGCTGATCTATATAAAGGCCAAACAAGGTTGTCGAAAGTGGGCAGCCTTGTTTGTCCCCAATGGTGCTCATGATCTCTCTCGAATTCTATCGGAAACCCTCTCGTATAGTGCCATAACAGCCTAGACTATCTCTTGGCCATAGGCCAGCTTCTTTAACCGCCTAATAAGACGTGTCTGTGGTACTGTATCAAAAGCTTTGCGAAAATCCACAAAACAGCAATAGACCCTATGCCTCCGTGCCCTGGCCTCCTCTATGACACTCATGAGTGTAAGTATGTGGTCCATGGTCCCATGATCACGTCGAAAACCTGCCTGCCCCTCTGCTTTGAGTCCCTACATCTCTGCATAGCGGCTAACCTCCATATCAAGTGCTGAGGCAAAGAGAGAGAGAGAGAGAGAGAGAGGTCCTCGGGAGGATTCACAAGCCTATGGGACAAAGTACAACAAAGGGAAAGAAAGTCATACAAGCCACAAGGGGCTGAAGCAAAGGGGGGGCTAGGGCCCTTGCTGAGTGCTATGCTATGCTAAGCTATATGATAAAGTGAGAAGCTGAGACTTAGTAGCCAAAACTCGGCATCGTGGTGGCTCTCATGTGGGCTGCAAAAATATCCCGGATTTGCTTTTGTCGGGTTGTCTCCTGCTGTGGTGGAGGGCGTTGTCTCCTCGACCTTTGTATCCAAAGAGCTATATTAAGAGTGAGGCCTCGTCTCGGGCAATTCCTCTAAGGAGAGCGGAGATGGTCGTACATCAATCGTGCGTGCTCTGGTCACTCTCCGTGTCGTGCGTGGACTCTTTATGTAATAAGGGAGTAGGGGTACTTGTTCCCTTTGTTAAGGTTTTTTACCCCTAACCTCAGTTAGAGGTTGAGTTTGTGGTTGAGTTAGTCACCACACATCTTTTTGACCCTAGTCAGGGTCCATCCTAGGGTTTTGTCTCTATGACTGTTGCTACTTTAGTCAATTATTGCTTGACTGGTGCAGGATAGGGTCTTGGATATCTGAGTCTCATAGACCCCGCCTCCCTATGTGGGAGGAGAGGTGGATGCCCGACGGGGGCCTGTAAGGAGTCGTCCATCTCGTACTACTGCCCACTTCCCCTCCTTGTGGGTGTGATCCCGCTGTTGCAACAGGAAGCGCCTCTCCTCAACTTGTAGTGGAGTGAGGTCCTCATCCATGGAAATCGCTGGCTGGTCTCGTAAGACTGACCTACGACGTAAAGGCGAAAGTCGTGCCTGGGCGTCGTGGAATTGTATGATCAAGGGCTGCTCTCGGTTTGGGTCCCTCCCCACCCGCCATGCTCTCTCAATCCTGTGCTCAGTCGCCCCCAGAGTAGTGGCCACGAAGGCCGTCGCATCTGCCATCAGTGTAGCCTCAGTGCGTGGGATCCCACGTACTCTGATGTTGAGAGCCTTACTGGCTCTCTGCTGCTGCTCCAAGAGGATAGCCGAAACGGTTACCCTTGCAGGTTCCCGTTTGGCTAGGTCGACCCATTTGGACATCTCCTCGATGACAGATTGCATGCTCGCAATTTGTGCCTCCACAATTGGGGTGCTCCTTGGGACTGTGCGTATAGCAGTGACATCCTATCGGAGCTGTGAGATCTCATGTCTGAGTCCCTAAATAAGGTCAGCTTGGTCTCGGATAGCCTGAGCCTGCTCCTGTATGAGGCGCGCTTGTCCCTAGGTGAAGCATGTCTGCTCCTGTGCGAAGCGTGACAACTCCATCTCGCGCTCTCGGACTCCCAAGCCTCTGATGGGTCAGCTTGTCCGTGCCCTAGTGGGAACTAAAAAGACTGTGGCATGAAAGTGTGACGATGAGATTGGAGGTTAGGTGATGACTGGGTGAGATGAGTGCGGTATGGAGATGACAGTGGCATGGATGAGGAGATCCTAGCAGGGTGTGGGAACGTGGGCTGATTGAGAGGCAGAGGGGAGAGAAAGGTCGAGGCGTAGTGTGGAACAGTGTATGACTTCTCCAAAGTAGGTGTCATAATCGGTGAGAAAACTGTAGTGGGAGACGAAGGGAGAGATGGAAGAGATGATGTCAGTGACAACCCCTCTATCCCAGGGTAGGATGGAGCAAACGATGTCATGGGTATGGGTATATCACTGTCAGTAGCTGTAGCTGCAGATGTGGAGGCTGTGGATGGAAGTGGAGCTGAAACTGAAACGGAGGCTGACACTAAAGCTGACACTGAGGCTGGCGCTGAAGCTGAGGCTGAGGCTGAGGCTGAGGATGAGGATATAGCTGAGATGGAAGCTGAAACTGAAGCTGAAGCTGAAGCTGGGGCTGAGGCTGAGGCTGAGGCTGAGGATATAGCTGAGACGGAAGCTGAAACTGAGGCTGAGGCTGAGGCTGAGGTGGATCCTGCCTTCGCTTTGCTATCAACTCCGAGTCCACTTCGGTTGTAGCGTGTGTTCACATCCTCGAGTTTCAATTGTGTTTATTTCTTTGTTTTGATGTCGTCTTTCTTGGCTGCTTTATCCGTATCTTTGCCACCTTTCCCCATTCTTTTTGGCTAATCCCGTGTTCGGTGCAGGAGCAGAAGCGGGAGCATGAGCGCCCCCCCCCCCCCAATGGTGAAGCCCTCTTGGCTTCATGAAGCCGAAGGCAGGATGTGTCCGTCCAGCGAAGGCATCTTCAAGGTGCCGGAAGGTCGGAACCCTTCACCAACCCCTTACTATTGGGTCGGTCAACCAAGGGTAAAGCCAATCCTGCTGACTATTGAATTGGTTAATCAACGGGAAAGCGAAAGGCCGATCAGAAACAGCACACGGGAAGGGAATCACCCCCTCCTTCATTACTTCTTACCACTCAGGGCAGATAGCCGAGTATGTGAGCCGGCTCGGCCTCATCTCTCACCAAACCATTGGGCTTGCGCGATGATCTTCATCCGTAGGTCATCCTGTATCGTTGAATTGAGCACCTACATTGCATAGATTGGGTATACAAGCGCAAAGACAGCATATCGGAGGAACGAGGACAACATATCGAAGGAAACGAAGACAACATATCGAAGAAATGTCCTCGTTTCCATCGGGCCGAACATCAGATGCTGGATATCTCACACGTAGGCTTGTCAAAGTAGTTCAACATATTGTTGTGCGTGAAAGAGATGGTGGGACTATCAGGGGCATTGCTGTCCCACCCGGGGACCTGTAGAGGGCCCGAGAAATGCCTGCCTGAAAGGAGGGAGAAATTGCATTGCTAGGAAGGGCGGGCACGCCCAGTCCCGGGGGCTGAAAAAGAAGGGGAAGTGAGAGGCTATGAGAGAGGTCGACGGACGGGGCTGTAGGTTGAGGCGGAGGGAGCAGGGTAGAGTAGAGCTGCAGCGTGGGGGGGGGGGGGGGGGGGCTGTGGGCTGGAGCTGAATGGCGAAGGGGTAGGGCGAGGAGGTAGCATAGGGAGGGGGCTGTGGGCTGGAGCGAAATGGCGAAGGGGCAGAGCGGGGAGGCCGTAGGCTGGAGTGAGCTGGAGGGAGAGGAGGTAGTCAGAGGCGGGCTGCAGGTGGAAGGTGCAGCAAGGCGGAGGGGCGGGGCTGCAGGAGGGTGTGCAGCCAGGCAGCGCAGCGGGTAGAGGAGCCGGAGAGAGAGAGAGAGAGAGAGAGAGAGAGAGAGAGAGGGTGCGCAGCCAGGCAGCGCAGCGGGTAGAGGAGCCGGAGAGAGAGAGAGAGAGAGAGAGAGAGAGAGAGAGTCTATTAACATCCAGTGGAGACCAAAAGGTCTATGGGACAGCAAGAAACCCTCTAGTACTTTTGCTTTAGGGAGGGCACATGGCAGCTCCCAAGGAGTGCAAAAAGCAACCCATATTATTTTTAGAGTACCTACATGATATAGAGTAAACAACCATACATCAGTTTAAGACTGAGAGTCTTTTGGTTTTGATTTAAACTCTCTGGTTAATGCTACGCCTTCACAGTAAATGGCCCATTTTCCATCCTTTCTGGCAGCCCTGACTGTAGCTAGTTTAGTTGCCTTAATCTTGAGTTGAGCTTGTGTAAGCTCCTCTGCTATCCATACTTTGATGCCCTTTAGCTTGTAAGATTGTCGAAGAAGCTTGACCCGCATATCTTTTGACTTTAGTGTAAGGATTGCACGACCTCTATAGTGCAAAATAGAAGCTGGCCTGGAGTCGTCATCATCCTGCTCATCATCATTCACCCTTTCAATGTTGGGCAAGCTTGCTTTGATCTTTGTCAATATTTCACTATATGTGTCCTCTTTGTACCAATCTTCTGGGAGTCCCCCTATTCTAATCTTCAGCGCATTATCACATCTAGCTTCGTGTTCCTTAGTCTCTGCTTGAATAGCTTGAATATCAGACTTACTTGCTTTGTTGTTCACTTCCACAATCACTTCCTTTTTAGCAGTTTGTACTTCAGTATGAACAAGATCTTTGACTGTAGAGACTTAGCTGCGGGGTAGGGGGGGAATCCTTATAAGATTTTACAGCCTCATCATTTACTGCTTGCTTATCTAGCCCTTCTAGAATGTGAAGTCGGACCTTTACTTCTGCCAGCTCCAATCGCAGCCCTCTCACTCCCTGCTGTAGATAAAAAATCTGATCTTGTTGCCCGAGGATGGGTTGTTTTGAGCCTTCTTGTTGGTAATTCCGTGCATATGGAGAGGGTGTCATGGTTGCAACTGTAGAGTACCGAGTCTTGATGGATGTTGAAAGAGTTGAGGGAGTTGAGGGGGACTTGGAGGAGAGGGTAGGCCAGTCCATAATTGGTTGTATGTTGAACCCCCTAGCTAAACCTAACCCCCGGGTTGGGTTGGGGGTTTAGCCCGACTCGGGGTTAGGGAGAACTAGGACTAGGTACGGACTGGAGGTATGGAGAGGTGTTGACGGGGGGAGGTACAGATGTACGACTCCGAGCTGTGGTACGGACGACAAAGGCCAAAGGTACGGGGAGAGGGGACTATACGAGGAGAGGCTGTACGGACGGAGAGCTCCGGGAGAGGCTGTACAGATGGACGGAGAGGCTACGGGAGAGGTTGTATGGACACAGAGAGAGAGAGAGAGAGAGAGAGAGAGAGAGAGAGAGAGAGAGAGAGAGAGATTAACGTCTCTGAAAGGCCAAACGGCCTATGAGACTAAAACAGTTGATACATCTGCTAGTGTTGTCTCATCAAAGAGAACAACAAAATAAATAAGCTGAAGGCTGCTTGCTACTAAAGGTACTTACAGTCAGAGGGACTGCAAGTGACCCAAAACTAGTGAAATACCAAGCAAGTATTTACTAAAAGTACCAATTGATCAGCATAGGCAGAAAGCTAATCAATAAAAAGGTTGCACTCTTCTTATGTCAAAAATCCCAATCATGGGCAGCTCTAGGATCTCATAACTCGGTGCCACACGTTTCCGGTGTTTGGCAATGATGGCACGGATCTGATGAAGATATGGGTGCCGGGCACGGGGTCTTGGGGGCCTGGGCCTCCGTGACCTGGATATGGCGATGGCTCGGTCCAAAATCACACCACTAGAGTGTGGCAATCTGCCTGTGTGTGATAAGGTGGTGGTGGCGCCAGGGGTTTCTGATGGCGGGGAGGGCATAAAACTAGCTGAGGTGCTCGCATGAAGAAGAGAGAGAGAGAGAGAGAGAGAGAGAGAGAGAGAGAGAGAGAGAGCAGGCACCACATTAAAATAAGGCTGCCCCCCCCAAAGGTCTATATTGCAATGGAATACTCTTTTACAACTGGCTCGCAGAGGAGAATGAAGCTGATACAACTTGGATTCTCGTCCCTCCTCCATCGCGTTCTCTTGTAGAAAGATCCCAGACCGCCTCACGACTCCACACGTCACACTCAAGCTGTGATAGGTTTGTTTGTTTGCATGATGCCACGTAGTATCTTCTCGTAGCTCCTAGAGCCAGATCAGCTCAAGACATGACACCCCACCATAACCGTAGTCACCAAAGTCCACAGAAAATGACACCAAGAACTAAAAGACCTCCAAAGATCATTTCCAACAATCCACCCAATGAGCTGAGGAGGGATTTGGTTTCCATTCTAAGAAATGTATCATTTGTCCCTGTATTGAGCGCTGAACTTAAAACAGCCATACCATATTCCTTTTTCCTTTTCTTTGCAAGCCTCTATGGGCACTCACTGATGTGATGACCTTGCTTCTTACAATAATGTCATTTACCTTTCTTAAAGGCTTTGCAGCATCCTTTTTATCCTTCCCACCTACATATCCAGAAGCACTACAAGAACCAAAAGTACTGCGAGAACCATGATTGTGGTAATGTTTAGGTGGATATTTCTTTTTGCCCTTATCTTTGGCTGAAGACACTTTCTCCCCACTACAAGAATGTGATGCAATACTCTTTCCTATTTGCTCCTCTTGCAATAAGAGTGCTACCAACTGTAACTCTATAAGACGTGGATTTCCCCTCATAGAAAGATTGAACAACGTGTGAAAAAAAGAAATGATTCCGGTATGGAATTCAAGGTAGTGGATACAAGTTGTGCATCTGGAATAACTTTATCAATATTCAAGAGTTGCTCAAGCAAGTCTTGAATTCGAGTGACATGTTCCTGCATGGAGTCTCGTTCGTTCATATGCATGCCATCAAGCTCCTTGCATAAAATGAAAGTCTAGCCTCATTGCGAGCTTGATACAAAATATCCCAAGCTGATTTTGGATGCCAGCAAGACCCGAGGAATTATGAGTCTCTTTAGATTAATTGAAATCAATGATAACGCTTGGGTATCATGAGTATCCCACCTCTTCTCAAGAGTAACAGCTATAGGTGCTTGCATTGGCGCTTGACCACCTGTAGCAACTTGTTGTTGCCCTTGTTGCCCGCCCCATGCACCACCACCGCGACCCCCTCTTCCTATGGAGGATTGCCTGACGCAATTTGATCGGGATGGGCTTCATCACCTGTGACATAGTCCCATGAATTCTTGGCAAACAAAAGATTCCTCACCATGAAACTCCAGAGAGGACAATTGGGGCCATCCCAACCTATCCTCCCGGGAAAGCATCTGAAAGACATCACTCAGATTTTGTTGCGCCATCTGAGCAAACAAAAGAGACAAAGAAACTCAACCAAGTTCACGCGCTCTGAACACTTTGATCAATCAATCGAAATCACTTCCAAAGCAACACTTGGCTTGAGGATGCACCTCAAATCTACAAAAAAAGTTCCGAGCTAGGATATGTATTACAATCTCAAAATTCTTTCTCAAAAATTAGCCAATGGTTGGCTCAACAAGGTATAAACCAAACTGAAAATGACCTCTGTCTTGAACCAAAAACCCAATTCCTCTCAAGGACGTAAACGGATGATGGGTGAAGATAGGAGCTGACCCATTGCACGATGAAGTAAGGGTGGGAGTGGATTTTGGTTGTATGGTTCAACCCACAGTCAAGGATTTGGGACCAAAACTAGTATATATCACCAATGGAGTTGACGAGTGTTGGAAATGATTTTTGGAGGTCTTTTAGTTCTTGGTGTCATTTTATGTGGACGTGGGTGACTAAGGTTATTGGGGGGTGTAATGTCTTGAGTCAATCTGGCTCTTGGAGCTACGAGAAGATACTACGTGGCATCATGCAAACAAACGGACCAATCACAGCTTGAGTGTCACGTGTGGAGTCGTGAGGCGGTTTGGGAACTTTCTACAAGAGAACAGAATGGAGAAGGCTCTCTCTTTGTTTGTCCAGCCTATCTTGTTTCTGATGAGAGTTGGTAGCATTTGTTGCAGCTACGCTTGTGCATAGTTTGAGTCCTAGGTTGTTTAGATGAGTCTATGTCGTAGGGTTTGTAGTTGAGTCTAATTTGTACTCCGCAACAAGGCTGGTCGGCTTGAGCTGAGTGTCCATGAGAAGGTTCTGAGTCTCGAAAAAGATTTCAATAAAGCTTCCTTATTCTTGCAATCCTGTTGCAACTTTATGTGTAAGGATATTCCATGCAAGCTGTCGATATTTTATGCAGTTTTAAACTCGTGAGCCTTCATATGTCCTCTCTGTTTTTGGTGTTACGAGCACATGCATATTGAATTATGAGCATATATCATGAGCATATCTCTTCAATTTGCCAACAATTGATATCAAAGCGGAGCGTTCATCTAGTGGCCTGTGAATTGTCGTAAGTGTGCGGAGTTTGCAAGTTCTTATGGAAACCTGGAAGAAAGACAAGTCAGATTTTTCTGCTATTCAGTTCAATGGCAGAAATTATGTTGCATGACAGTTGGCTAATCTGATGCACAAAGGTCTATGGGGAGTCGTCTCAGGTACCAACAAAAAGCCAAAAGATAATGAGCCAGACAAAGTCGCCCTCTGGATACAAAGGAATGAGAAGGCCATTGGAATCCTAGGTAAGGCACTCGTGCCAGATTACTTTCATCATTTGGACGTGTCCAAGATCCATCTGATAACTGGACCATATTAGAGAGTCTCTTTGGAACAAAGATGAAACATTCGAAATCTTTCTTAAAGCAGGAATTGTTCTGTTTTTAGATGGGTGAGACTAAAAGTTTAGGAACATGCTTGAATAGACTAAATCACTGATGAATCAATTGAGTGCTTTAGGCTGTAAGATTGATGAGGAGGACACGAAGGCTATCTTGTTGTTTGCTATTTCACAACGATATCCATAGTTGGTGCAGATATTTGGTGTCAGCTCAGAAGACCTTGAGTTCATCGACCTAGTCACACTTTTGATGAGTGAGGATGAACGTGTCTTCATCTATCGGAGAGCCAGCCTATGTTGTCAAAAGTAAAGACAGAAAGCACACTGGGAAGAAGGTCAGCAATAAAGGGAAGGAGATGGTGAATGTTCATATTGTGATAAAGAAGGCCACGATGGGAAACATTGTTATAAGAAAGCATTTGATTTACAGAACAAGAAAGACAAAGCAGGCACAGATATTGATTCCCCTCCTACTGAAGAATTTGCAGCGCTCGCAGTGGAAGATGAAGATTCGAGAGTGGATGATGAGTGGGCATTTTGAGGTCACACAGTACTTTGTCTTGCCCTATGTGGTGGCATCTTATGTTCATGGTCTTGCCCTGTGTGGGTGACCAGCAAAGAGCTTCCCTGTGTGGGTGACCAGCAAAGAGCTTTGCCTTGTGTGGGTAGCTCGGTTTTTTTACTATCTTAGTTTTTGTGTATGTTGAGCATGATTGGGCATTTTTTACTTGCAGCTATGTTACCTCTTGGGAAACACGCACTTTCAGTGTCAACGAGACAACTGAAACATGGTATTTTGATAGCAACGCCTCTTGCCATATCACTTCATGTAGGGCATTGTTTGACAAGTTATTGAGTGCACCTATTGGCAAGAAAGTCTCATGCGCCAACGATTCTTCTTATGGGGTTAAAGGGATCGGAGAGCTTTCACTCACAGCTGTGGATGGTTCAGATCTTCGCATTGAGGATGTCTTAATGTCCTAGGGATCAAGAAGAATTTACTTTCCATCTCTTCTTTCTTTTAAAGAGGTTATAAGGTCATCTTGAGGATGGCAGATGTACAGTACGTGATAGAGAGCGAGGCTATGCCTCGGTGTTAACAAGCACACTTTGTCATGGGTTATTCCAGCTTGATGCCTACAGCTTATGTTGCTGCTACCTCTGCCATGCAGGATGCAGAATTATGGCATGCCAGGTTTGGGCATGTGAATTATGGCAGCCTTATGTTAATGCAGAAATTCTCGTATCGAGGCCCCTCATAAGCGTATATGTGGGCTGTATTTTGGGAAAAATGCATAGATTCCCAAAAATGGTGCTGTTCGTGCCGCGAGAAAATTGCAACTCATACATAGTGATGTTTGTGGTCCGATGCGGACACCATCTCTTGGATGTCATCTATATTTTGTCACCTCATTTATGACTTCAGAAGATTTACTTGGGTGTTTTCTTTAAAGGAGAAATCTGAAGTTTTCACTGTGCTCCAGCACTTTGTTGCCTTGGTACCAAGGCATCTCGAGCATAATGGAGTGGCTGAGTGCTAGTCATGGAGATGGGGAGATGCATGATTAAGGCAAAAGGGCTACCACAAATTTTGGATGGAAGCCATTATGTGCTCAATTCAATTCTAAATAGGTGCCCTACAAAGGCGCTTAAGGTTATGACACCTTATCAAGCTTGGTATGACCATAAGCCCGATGTGGGTTACTTTCGTACATCTGGTTGTGTAGCATATGCAGATGTGCCTCCGGAATTATGTGGCAACCTTGATGATAAGGCATAAAAGTGCATTTTTATTGCTGCAGTGCATTGTTGTGAGTCGGCTTGGGTCAGAAAAATACTTGAGGTAGATGAGCCTGATTATTTTGAGGATGCACGTGACAATGTGCAGGCCATGCAAGTGGAGTTGGAGTCCATTTAGGAAAACCAGACGTGGGAGTTGATGGATTTGCGTGTGGCAAGAAGGCAATTGGAACGATAGGTAGGGGAAACGGAAATGGAAAGGGAAATGTTTCAGGATTTTCGGAGGGCTGAGAAATGCCACGTCAGCAAGGGGGTTTAGAAAAGGGGGTTTTGAGATTACATTTAGCACAATGAGCACAAATTTAGAAATTAGAATGCTACAGCCTACAGCCTACCTGTTACTTAAACATAGTGCAGAGTACATACTACAAATGTAAAATGATTGAATATTTACTTAACATTAAATCTGAATTTTGAAATCAATGAAAAATGACGAAGCCTGAGCAAGTAACAAGTACAAGATGCCAAATGGCAATATAATATATATCATATATGTCTGATGTCAAAATTACAAAACCCAAAAGCCTAGGCTATAAGCGTTAAGGCTACATCAATGATCAGAATCTAGATACGTGGCTCATCCATGATCCATGGGATCCGCATCGTCAAGGCTCAGACTCAGGCTTAACCTCCGCCGCCGCCTCCAAATCATCGTCCTCCTCCTCCTCCTCCTCCTCATCATCATCATTATCAGTAAGGGCATCATCAAGCTTATGATGTTCTTCTTTGATGACAAGTTTATGTTCACTAAAATCCATGTCGTCTCCCTCTTCATCCTGAGCGTCATCATTTGGAGGCATGGGTAGTTGTAATGGCTGCAGCTTCTTGACCATGCATGTGACTCCTTTCAGCCATTAGGTAGGAGAATATGGGCAGGAGTGTCGAGTTAAGATGAACTGCGAGTATGTGGGTAGAGAGGAGAGTTTAGAGGCTGGTACTGTGCAAAAACTGAGCGTTCAGAGAAAGAAAAGTGAAGTGATCTGAAGCAGGTTTAATCCAAAGTTTCTGACAGCTGGTCCGCAATTTACTGTTGGACTAGTCTGCAATTTCTGTGGGCTGATTCACAGGTATTGTGGGCTTCTTAGGAGTCTATAGGTTCTTAAATTGAAGAATGTAGGGTCCCTAAAAGTCAGGCTCTCTGTCCTAGGAAAGAAAATTCTAAAAGCAACCCAAAAGCAGGGAAAACATAACCTCTAGCTTTGGAAACCCTCATAAGAGCTCCAAAAACAAGCTTTTTCTAGGGTCTTTAGCCTTGCATAGGGCCTCCCAAAAGCAGTAGCCAGGAAGAAGAATCAGTCGCGGTCACTAGCAGGCCCTAATGTGGTGTCCCTGCTGAACCTACTGACAGATTGACTCCACCATAGCCTCCAATCTGCAGTTTGCTAACCGCCTAACCTCAGTAGCACCTTCAGTGAAACACTCACTGCAAATTACGTTATCTGATTCCATATCAGACCATCCGCTATCCCACAGCTGCATCCCAACACTCAATCAATGTTCCAGCACTTAGCAATCGAATACATAGGCAGGCCTTCAGCAATCACACAACCTTGATGATGCCGTCCCCCTGTCCCCCACCTATGATTGACTGGCACAAAAGTCTGCAAACGACTGCGCATAACTACAGCAAACTAATTTGCACCAGATCCAGGTGTGTTCTGCAACAGCAAACCATGCACAACGATCTACCCATCACTCAGCACTAATTTGGAATGAAACTAGGCAGGCTCTACTTCAGCAATCATGCGCAACAGAATAGTCTGCTTCACAACACCCTGACATGGCTGTGTGAACTGGTTTCCAGCCAGTTGCTCAGCCTTCCAGTGGTTCTCTCTGACCAATGTACAACCCAGCACAAGTAAATCTCAGCCTAAGGTGATTAAAAATAACCTGATGCAACCGATAGATCCTCTAGGATGATTTGCAGTCAGGCTGGTGCATCCCCTCCTACAGGCTCGTTTAGGGCTGCTTTGATACTAGCTGTAGAATCCCCTCACGGATCTAACCTTAAACATAGTTCAAAATAGCAAGCAGAAAAACAACAATATAATCAGCAAGCGACTCACCTCCCAGCCACCCCTGAGCGCAATTAGACTTCCACATGCCCATGTCTATAGCTCTGGCATCCCATACAACCAAAACTTGGTCCCAAGGAACCCTTGGCAGAATCTCGTGATCCACCATGTAGATGGCAAGAGTCTAGGCTCTAGATCTAGACTAGACCATCCAGTAGTGTGTGCACATTGAATGCTTTCACAATAGCCTTGGCCACTCTTTTAAAAAGAGCATCCTGCTTTATAAAAGCGTCCTTGGCTAAATATAGCCAACTGGCGCTTTGCTACCCATGTCCTCTAGACCCACATTAGCCTTCTTTCCTTAGTCCCAAGGCCCCCCTAACCCTATTGTATTAAGTCTACTAATAAGAGGGTTAAATCCAGGCACATAATGGTATAGTGGATGAAGAGCGGCAAGAGAATTGACAGAAGGGCCTGTACAGGCCCAACTACCCTTGGAGAGAGGGGTGTGGGGAGAAGGAGATGAGGAGGAAGCAGGAGTGGAGGGGCAGCGAGAGGCTGCTGAGGCAGAGTGACGAGCAGAAGAAGGGGGAGGGAAGAGGTGGAGCAATTGTGATGGGTTGGGCTAGAGGGTTAAGAGCTCAGAAAGTCGATCTCATTGTGAAGGGTCTTCTTTCATTGTATTCAATCTTGTCTAGGAATGTGTAGATTTTCTGGTACGGCATGTGATTATTTTTGCGTGGTTTGGTCGCCTTTGCTGTGCTGTCTTTGTACAAGGGTTGAACTCATCTATATAACAATTATTCCACTAGTCACATGGTTTATGGTATTTGCCTGGTTAAGCATGTCATGGGTCTAATGGGTCCAAATTTGGAGTAGTCTTCTTGTTGCGCAATATAAAGTTTTTTTTCTTACATGGGAAATGTGTTGTTGCTTGTGCAGAGAAGTCTATCATCTTTAGAACTGACGAATGTTGTCTCAGTTACCTCTACTGCAGTCTCAGGCAACTATGCCTCTACATCTGGCAGTCAAGAACAGAAAAGGTTGGTGAGTAAAAAAGGCTTCTTAAGTTATGTAAGAAAACTCTGAATGGTTCTCGCTTAATGTTAGGATCCTGATTATGACATCTCTATTAAATCATTTCGATTGGTCATTAGAGTGGCAAGTTCGATTGGAGGAAAAAATTTAGCCTTGGTAATCTGGTGTTGAAAGAGGAATTGCTGTGTATCTGTAGAACTAAGGGCAGGGAAGAAGGAATAAAGGCAGTAGTTCAGCAGCATGCAGTCAACTCTGAGGACTTGTCTTCTTTCAACTCAAATGATGCTGATGATGTGCAGGTTTGTCATAGTTTTTAAACAATCTGCACTGTTCTTTTTCAATGGGTTATTTGTGGTTGCTTTCCGATGTAATTTATTCAATCATGGCAGTTTGGAGGGAGAAGACCTGATGAACAGGCGTCGACCGATGTAGGCACCTTTGAGCTTGTGGATTGCAAACAGGTGTCTTAAGTATCATTGTCCTTAATCACTGCATCCACAATAGAAGAATACCTCGTCATTTTATAATTCAGGTGGCCAGTAAAACTTAATGATTCATTTTGCTTATAAGACCAGTTTTTGGACAGAATGATGCCCCACTATTAGCATGGGGAAGAGCTCGTCTTCCTCCTTTGGAAGGTGAAGAGGTAGTGTAATACTTAAGCTGGAACTACTCTATGAAGTCCTCATGCTTGTATGGAAGCTCTTTGCCTTCACGGCTTCATCTCTTATATTTATGTATATGTAGTGGGCTACATTTCTAGACAATGAAGGGCGTGTAGTCGACTCTAAAGCACTGAGGAAAAGGATATTTTATGGTGGGCTTGAACATCGATTACGTCGCGAGGTTTGTCATTAGAAACTTTGATGCTCAGAGTCCATAGCATACAAAGATTTTGAATTTCGCGTCCCTTTGACTTCTTTTGTGG